>NC_091473.1:253271686-253306686 GCF_036971445.1 Narcine bancroftii
TTCTCAATGCAGAGGAACATTTGAGCCTGCCAATGCTGGAATCCAGAGCAAAGTACAAACTGCTGGGTGAAAATGTACATAAGTGTTTTGGAGAAACTTGGTGACGCACCATCCATAGGAAGAAAAACACAGTTGATGTTCCTATGAAAGGGTTCAGGCTTGAAACTGTCTTTTACTTCACATGGATGCTGTATGACCTGATTTTCTCCAGCACCTTTGTGTTCAAGACCCTGGCACCTGCAGATTTTCTTGTTTACCTCAGAATCAGGATTTATTGTCATGAACAAGTCATGAAATTCAGTATTTTGTGGCAGCGTCATAACTGCCATCTTATGACATTACTATAAAAAAATAAAACAATACAATAATAATGCATGAAAAGTAAGCCAGTGACTTCATGGATTATTCAGAAATTTGATGGCTGTCCTTGTGCTGCTGACTCCTTATCTTTAGGGTCCTGTACCTTTTCCCCGATGGTAGCAGAGTGAGGAGGGCGTGGCTTGGGTAATGGGGGTCTTTGTGGATAGAGGCTGCTTTTTTAAGACACTGCCTCTTGTAGATGTCCTCAATGAAGTGAAGTTTGGTGTCTGTGATGTCACCGGCCGAGTTAACAACCCTTTGGAGTTTTTCTTTGTCCTGAGAATTGACACCTCCATAACAGGCAGTGATGCAACCGGCCAGAATGCTCTCCATGGTACACCTGTAGAAGTTTGTGAGAGTCTTCGGTGACGTACCAAACCTCCTCAGACACCTCACAAAGTATAGCCGCTGGCAAACCTTCTTTGTGGTTGCATCAACATGGAGAATCCAGAATAGATTCCCCAGGAATTTGAAGTTCTTGACCCTCTCCACTTCTGAGTCCTTGATAACCGGATCATGTTCTGACTTCCTCCTGAAATCTATAATCATCTCCTTGGTTCTGCTGACGTTGAGCGCAAGGTTGTTGTCGTTACATCATTCAGCGGGCTGATCCATCTCCCTCCTGTCTGCTTCCTCGTTGCCATTTGTGACTCTCCTGACAACTGTGGTGTCATCGGCAAACTTGTAGATGGTAGTAGAATTGTGCCTGGCCACACGGTCGTGGGTGTATGACGAGTAGAGCAGTGGGCGCAGCACGCATTCTTGGGGTGCGCCTTTGTTGATGATCAGTGAGTGGGAGACGTTTCCAATTCATACTGACCGTGGTATTCCAATGAGAAAGTCAATGATCCAATTGTGGGGGAGGTGCTGCAGAGCCTTTTGAGGGAACCCCTTCAAATAACAAAGCAGAGTAACCCCAGGGAACTCCGTTAGTGGCACTGGTAAAATTAATGTTTAACCATACAATGTACAGTAATAAAATGTGTATATATAGAACATTACAGCACAGAAATAGGCCCTTTGTCCCTTCTAGTTTGTGCTGAACTTTTTTATGCCTCGTCCACTGATCTGCATCCAGTCCATAGACCTCCAAACTCTTCCCATCTATGTACCTGTCCATATTTTTCTTAAATACTCGCATTCACCACTTCAGCTGGTAGCTCGTTCCACACTGTCACCACGCTCCATGCGGAAAAAGTTCTCCCTAGTGTTCCCCCTAAACTTTTCCCCTTTCACCTTTAATCCATGTCCTCTGGTTTGTATCTTGCATGCCCTCAGTGGAAAAAGCCGACCTACGTTTACTCTGTCTATCCCCTTGTAACTTAAAAATTTCTATCAAATCTCCCCTCATTCTTCTATGCTCCAGCGAATAAAGTCCTGAGTTGTTTAACCTTTCCTTATAACCCAGTTCCTCAACTTCTAGCACATCTCTGCACTCTTTCAATCTTATTGATATATTTCCTGTGGTTAGGTGACCAAAACTGTACACAATACTCCAAATTTAGCCTCACCTCTGACTTTTTAAACTTTACCATAACATCCCAACTCTTCTACTTACTTGATATTTTGATTTATAAATGCCAATATGTCAAGAGCTCTCTTTACATCCTCATCTACCTGTCACTTTTAGGGAATTATGTATCTCTGTTCCCAGATCCCTGTGTTCTAAGAATATGACACTAAGAATGTGATAAAATCTTTGCACTTTTTTTCTATGTAATTTTTTTCTAATGAATAAAGTTTATTTTTGTAGAATGATAGATGAATGGGAGTATGATGTCCAGGTGTTAATATGGGAAAGGATTTTATTACCAGAAATAATCAATTAACAGAAAAAATGTGTAAAACTTAGATGGTAAAATTCTTAACTAAAGTCAGAGATCTTCAAATCCATCAGCTTGGGGGTAGTTAGTAACAGAAAAATGAATCAATTCATCGGATGCTTAAACTGCTTCCCCATTACATACGATGTTTAGTAAGATCCATGCATGGTAAATGAGTGTTTTTCATGTAAAGACAGAGGATTGCTGGAGGAACTCAGTGGGTCAGTTATTTTATTGTCATTTCCATACTGAAAACATAAAAATGAAATAGTATTTCTCTGAAACAAAATCAACCTGTTTGCTGATTATGTGTTTAGTGTATTTGATGGAACCTGGGGAGTTGGTGACCAGATTGAGGACCATGCTGGAGGATTATGGGAATGTCTTTCCCATAATCAGATAAAAGCAAAATTATGTCTTTGTCAAAAGGAGATTATAGACCCTATCAAAGGGAAAGCCAATTCATGTGGCTGTAGGGAGGCATTAAATACCAGGGATAAGAGTGGATAAAGATAGACGTAATATGTATAAACTAAAATATCTCCCTTTGCTTTGGAAGGTCAAGAAGGACCTGGCTAGGTGGTGGGCAGAGTTAACTATAAAAATGAAGGTGATGCCAAGACTATATCTTTTTCAAATGCTGCCCATTTCGTTGCCCAGTGCTTCTTTAAAATGCTCAGTGGATACGTCAGAAACCTTTCATGAATGGTAAGGTGTCTAGAGTCTCCATGGAAAAGTTGTCATGGGAATATAAATTGGGAGTGGGGTGCACACCTTAAACCTGCCAGATTTAAAAAAACTACTGGGCATTCCAAGGAAGGTTTGTCTCACTTTTTGAGGGGGGGGGGGGGGGGGCTACCTTTTTTGGCACAAATCGGGTTACATGTGATGGAGAAAAGAAAACAGGCGAATTTATATACAAATGGAATGCCAAATCAGTTTGAAAAAAAAACACTCATAACCCCATAATAAAACGTGGGCCAGACGTGCAAAGAATAATCAATGAATTGGGCTGAAACTGGGGTCATCTCCTAAACACCATTGACCCAGAACAATTTAATAAGTATGACTCTGGGCATTAAGATCTAGGACACCTGGTTCTGGAGGGGGATCAGGAGTATTGAGGATTGTTACTATCAAGGGCAGCTCTTGTTATTCCGAAACAATTGAGAACTAAATATGAGTTAATGAATAAAACATCTTCTGCTTTCTGCAATTAAGATCTTTCCTAAGGGAAAAACTGTGACCAACAATAACTGCCTGACTAGTGACAAATTCAAAAGGGGATTGTATGTAAATTTATCTCTAGGATGTATTCCATAATCCAAAGTGAAGGCCCAAAGCCGGCTTACATTGGTCAAGGGAAAGGTGGGAGTTGGACTTGGCATAACAATTGATGAATGATGGTGGGAAGATTTGTGTTTGAATAGCCTGACGGGAATTGTTAATGCCAGGCACATGCTGGTGCATTATACAAATTATACAAATTAAAGTCTGAAATTTCAGAAATATGCTTTAGGTGCAGTGTGGAGGTAGGAACCTTTGTCCATTCCACCTAGCTATGTATAAGGGTGAGATCCTTCTGGGAAGGGCTGTGGGGGGGCACTCTGGAAAAAAATTACAATGGTGGGTTTTCCACAGGATCTGGTGTTGTACCTTCTAGGGGGGTCATTGGAGAAGTGCAGTTCAAACTGTCCAAACATCAATTCAGTTTTTGAAGGGTGCATTGTCAGTATCCAGGAACTTTATAGCAGTTAGGTGGAAGTCCAACTCCCAGCTAAGTATTGCTCAATAGAATATGGAATAAGAGAAAAGAAACAATCCACCCCAGCAGGTAAAGGATTAAGAGTATGACATGGGGAATGTAGCACAGATGATGTGTGTTTTTGCCCCTACCTGTTTTTATTTAATATCCAATGTCCTATTGCTTCGAGGAGGATCATTGTATTTGTCAGCATTTAGGTGGTTTTTGTATGTATGTATTTTAAGGGATAGGATGGGGAGGAGGGTGTAAGGAGGTGGAATAAAGACTCTATATCATATTACATGGAAAGAGAATGTAAAATTCTGTTTATTGGATGAAAAAATAAGTTTTAAAAAAGTTGGCAGAAGGATATTGAGTTGCGGGAGGAGGCTGGTGGGGTGAAAAGTGAAGACCAAGAGGGACCTGTTCTGCCAGGGTTGGGTGGGGGAGGGGGTAAAGGAGAGGTAAAGGCAGAAGTAGAAATGTGGTACTGGTGCAAGCTTTATTAATGACAGTAAGGGTAAATCTAGGCAAAGGAGGAAAAACCCAACACCCAACCCCAACCAACCAATTTTCCCCTGCAACCGTGTCTGCCTGTCCCGCATCGGATTGTCAGCCACAAACGAGCCTGCAGCTGACTTGGACATTTACCCCCTCCATAAATCTTCGTCTGTGAAGCCAAGCCAAAGAAGAAAGAGGGAGGACATTTTGGATGTTGGGCAGTGGAAGGTCTCATTCTGGGAATGGATGCAGTAGAGGAATTGTGAGGTTGGAATGGCACCTGTCAAGGGACAGGATGAGAAGAGGTATTATGCAGGCAGCTGTGAGAGTCAAATATCCATGGATAGTTTTAAGTTGGAGACTGAGAAGTCAAGGAAGGGGAGAGAGGTGTCAGAAACCATTTAGATAAATAAGTGCACGATAGAAATTCTGCACAGGTACAGGAGGTAGCACCAATGGTGTAGCGGAGGAAGAATTAGCAAGTAGGATTGGAACTGGGACTGTTCCAGATAGCTGGCAAAAGGCAAGTATAAACTGAGTCCGTGGGTGCACCATGGATCTGGAGGATTCAAAGAAGTTGTTAAAGGTGAAGACCAGTTCTATCAAACGGAGGGAGGGCCTTTCTGATGGGAATGATGTGGAAAGGGATCGGACATCCATGGTGAAGATAAGGTAGTAGGGGCTGGAGATTTGGAATTCTTCAAAGAGGTAGAGAGTGTTGTCCAGGATGTTGGTAAAGGACTGGACAAATCATAACAGGTGTTGTTGAGGTATGAGAAGATGTGTTTGGTGGGGCAGAAACTGGTTCTGCCAGTGCAGTTTGTGAATTTTGGGTAGGAGATGGAAGTGGGCAGTGTGGGTTTGGAGAACTGTGAAGTTGGAGGCAGGGCAGAGAGATTCCCTGTAGTCTGCCCCCCCCTCTCCCAATGTAGTTTTTGTACGTTAGAGTTCTTGCCTGAAATATTGTTGACCATTTCTACCCACAGATGCTAACTGACCTGAGTTCCTCCAGCAATATCCTGTTTGTCCTGCTGCGTTCCTTCAGCAGATTGATTTTTGTTCCTGAATGCAATAGCCAATTTAGGAACATATTCCCACAAACAGCGAAATCAGTGGCGAGTTGATTTTTCTTTTGCTCCAGTAGTACCAGTGGACTGAAATTGGACAGGGCACTGGGAGACAAACGGGTATGGAAATGTTATACTTCTGCGGGTGTTTAAGCAGCTTGAGCACTTATAAATCTGTAATATTATACCAACTGTTTCCAAAATTGTGGTTGCTTTTTTAAGGAAGTGAATGCACCTGCCATTACAAAACATAAAGTACAAATTTGTTGGCTTTACAGTATTTCATAAACACAGTTTCTGCTTTCTACAAGTGGTCCTTCATTGTAATGGTATGTTTTGACTCTTTATCCTAGTTAAAAAAGGAATATTTTTGTGCACAGTAATACCAATGAATTTGGTTATTATTTATTTGGTCAGGCAGTGTTTGATTTTATTGATTATTTGGGAAATTCTATGTAAAGTGCTAGTGCGTGGTTAGGGTTAGTACTCTTGGAATTTTTAGGGTCTGATTAAAATGTTCAAAACACATGTGAATTAAGTATGTGTTGAATGTAAATCATCTTCATTTGTACTAGTGCTTTTAAAACAATGTTAAAGTTGTTGGAGTGCCCACATCCTTAAATTTATTCTTGTTGCATATTTTATACTTCATTAATAGCCCCTTAATGAACTGCCCCCCCCCCTCCCCACCCCCGCCAAGGTAACTGACAAGATTCTTCAAATGACTTTAAGGTTTATTGTTGCATTAAAAGAACACAGTGGTCTGTGAAATCCTTTCTTGTACTGAAACAGTGGATTAATATTTAGAAAACAGATATGCCATTCAACCTATTGTGTATGTTTGTAAGATGTCAAAGTCAACCACCCTAATCAACTATTCAGCACGTTGTCCTTGCCCTTCAGGTCAGTACTCAAAAATTAAAATGACTTTTGGGTCCAGAATTCACTCTCGCCCCTAAAGTTGGGTACGAAGGCTTCCAAGGAACTAGTCCATACTGTGTTCTCCCCCTTCAGGAACACCGGAGCATGAACATTTTCTTGGAAGGGGGCAAGCAGTTGGCATGGTGGAACTCCCGTATTGCACGCTGCCTGGATTTGCTAATGCCCCCTTGGTTAGGCCCAGGAGTAAACCAATAATGAGGACCTTTGACCTGCCTACCGCAAGAAGTTAAACTGCAATCCTAAAAGGAAGGGACAAGTGAATGGTTACAGTGATTTTAATTTAAAAAAAAATTAGACACGCAAGAAGTTAAACTGCAATCCTAAAAGGAAGGGACAAGTGAATGGTTACAGTGATTTTAATTTAAAAAAAAATTAGACATGCAGCATGATAACAGGCCATTTCAGCCCATGAGCCCGTGCCACCCTATTAACCTACAAACCTCAGTACATTTTGAATGGTAGGAGGAAACCGGAGCCCCTGGATGGGCTGAAGTGTGTTTATTTTAAAATAAATGTTGCAGGTAAGGCAGATGGATATTACTTGGAATTATGATGATGTGGCTGTTACAGAGACTGGCAGCTCAATGCTTCTGGGTTTAATTCTTTTAGATAGAGAAGGAGGTAAAAGAGGTGGAGGCATAACATTGCTGATCTGGGAGGGTGTCACAATTGCATTCTGAGGACAAAATAATGGACTCAACTAAGGCAAGGGGGTAGAATTCAGAAATAAGGAAGGTGTGGTCACTGCTAGGACTAATTTAAGCCTCCTAGTAGCAATTGAGTGGTGGAGGAACAGATTACAGTGTGGACAAATTATGGAAGAGTTACAAAAAAACAATGAGGTTGGTCACATCATAGGAAGCTTTATTCTTCCCATTATTCATTGCCATTTGGACATTAGGAGACCCAAAAAGGGCTATGAAATGCCTGGTGAGTGGATTAAGGACAATCCCAAGGCATTTTATATTTGCCCCTCATCAAGGAATGAGCAAAATGTAGGCAGACACCTGAATAAAACAGAATGAAGGTGTCAGATTTCCTTCTCTGGAAGACGTTAGTGAATGGAGCAGACTGGGTGGGCTGAACTCTGGCACCTGCCTATGCTTTGGTCAAGCTATATCAAGGATAATGTTTGACCTGCTGAGTTTCTCCAGCATTGTGTTTTTACTTTAATCATGGTGCCTGCAGACTTTTGTGTTTCACCTCTGGTGTTCTGCAGGCATCTTGTGGTTGGACCTCTGTTGTTTTGTATTACTTGGTTGAAGAAGTTTACAGATGATACAAAGGTTGGTGGAGTTGTGAACCGTGCAAAGGGTTATCAAAGAAGACAACAGGAATAAATCAGTTACAGATATGGGCAGAGAAATGGCAGGTGGAGTTTAATCTGGACAAGAGTGAGGTGTTTTACTTTGGGAGGTCAAATGTAAGGAGAATGGCAGGGCTCCTAAAAACATTGATGTACAGAGATCTGGGGGCCCAGGATTATAGCTCATTGACAATGGCCACACTGGTAGATAAAGTGGGAAAGGCGAGGTGTGGTATGCTTGGCTTCATTGGGCATGGCGTTGAGTATAAAAATAAGGCGGCCCTGTTGCAGCAATATAAAACTTAGGTTAAGATGCACTTGAATGCTGTATGCAATTCTGGTCACTCCAAAACAGGAAGGTTATGGAGGCTTTGGAAAGGGGACAGAAGAAGTTGCATGGTTTAGAAGGTATAAGTATGGGGAGAGATTTGATAAACCTGGGTTGTTTTCCCTGGACCATATTAGGTAGGCTAAGGGGAAAGCTGATGGAGATTGATATAATCGTGAGAGGGTGAAGAGACAAAATCTTTTGCCCAGGATAAAAGCATCACATGAGAGGACATGAGTGGTTTGCAACTTTTTTTTTCCCACTCACATACCACCTTAAGTAATCCCTTACTAACCACAGAGCACTGATGCACCCTGTCAAGAGCAAGCAGCAGAGATTTAATTTTCTTTTTAATCTATTTTTATTGATTTGAAAGAGGAATATGACATCATATATTGAACAAAAAAAACCGTCAATCTTAGTGTTAAAACTCAGAACATGAATCTCATTAGCAAATTGTACATTATAATGTACACAGTAAATCACGTAAAAAAGAAGTTAATTTGGAAGAACTTTGGTTCATATCTATCATTGGAACAAGTTTCTGGTATGATAAGTACTTGTGTAAAGAAAAAGGAAAAAGCAGAAGTTAAGAAAGATAGTAGAGCAAGAAAAGAAAGGAAAAGGAAAGAAATCCACCCCATACTAATCTCACTCCTCCCAGCAAAAGAGTAAGCAAGAAATCGAGTTCCGGCCTCCACGCAACGAGCAAGTAACCCACAGAGCACTCAAGCCTATGTCATCTAATTCTGATAGTAATCCATGAGTGGACCCCATAATGTATCAAATTTCATCTAATATTCTCCAAGCTCAAACAATGTACCCAATCCATATGAGTCGTTGGTGAGCGATCTTTCCATTTAATCAAAATTGGTCATCAATAAAAGTAAGAGCTCCAACTCTTCTTTGAGTTAGATTCAAATAAATATTTTCCTGTTGACAATAACCAAACAAAACAATGCAAGGGCAAGGATCTCAATTGACCCTGAGAATCTCTGCTAAAATTGTTCCCCAAAATCATTCAGTTTTGGACACTCCCAAAACAGATTTAAGTTGGATTTATTTTTTGGCACAAACGTGGGCTGAAGGACCTGCTCTTACAGCTGTGATGTTCTTATTTTAAAACAAAATATATCATGACTTCAGATCTATGCAGACTATCTTGTTTTCAGGGTTCTGCTGATGCTGAGCAATGAGAAGAGATAATGGGCGGGGGGGTGGGGGGGTCCTTTTTCCTGTGACAGTCCTAGCCATGTTTACTACCCTCTTTAATCCTAACTTTCTCATGGCATCTACATTCTCAACCAGTGAGATGGAAATCTAGCCTTATTATCCATCCCTATTCATTGGTGAACAGTAACTGTTTAAAAAAAGTGTAAAACTCTCGGATGGACCACTTTCAAATTGTCAAGAATTTCATGATTTCAGAATTGGACCATGATTCCGGGGAGAGGGTATAAGTAAAGGATCCATTATTGTCACTTAATGGACTACATGTAGAATGTAACATGCATAAAGTTCTTCAACTTTGTCCAGTGAGGAACGAACTTGTGACCTCTGGTTATAAGGATTTTAAAGTTGTTCAGTTTGCTGAAATGGGATTGGATCCCCATCATAATGCTTATTTCAATTAGTTTTCTCGTGCACCTCGGAATTGAGAATGAGTTCATTCCAGTTTGTGGATTCTGAATGAGGGAACCATACATGGGATGGGGGGGGGTGTTTGATTAGGCAGGTGGGTGGTAATGTGTGAAGTGGTACCCCCTTTTGCAATTTATATTAGGCTTCAAATGTGTGACTTCAAGGTTCTCAATACCATCTTGGATGCTTCTACATTTTGAGGAATTGGGGGAAGAGGTTGTGCAGGAGCCAGTGGTAATGTTACATTTCATCAAGGAAGCTTGAATCTTTTTATCGTAAAACAACATACAACTTGTGCATTTTTTGTGATTCCAAAGTTTGCTGGTTTTGTCACGTACAATATCATTATCTATTTTGGAAATCTAAATGTGTTAAGTATTCGTTGATGGTTAACAATCAGTTTACTAATTTCACCTCTTCTTTCCCCAAAACCAGGCAAAATCCTATCAACATGACAACAGCTTCCACATCTAAACCACATACAACATCTGATAATACATGCAGTATTTCAACAGAAAAGGCTGGCCAGGTAACCTATACGAGGATGACGTTATCTATAAAAATGGTTTAACATTTACAGTTCTTGGGAAGTTTTGATGGTGGGGGTTGTGCAATGTGGTGGACACTCCTTATTTCAAATTTTCCTTGAATTTGAATTATTAATAAAGCTGAATCTTTATTTCATTTTGCTTTGTGTTAGTTGTGAGTAGGGCCAAATAAAAACCTTTATTTTTGGAACTTTTTTTGACTAAGAATAAAAGCACGTGTGCATATTTAGTGTAAAAATGTTTTACTACATTTAAAATGTGCGTGATCTGATTTGTTTTCCTCTTTAGGTAAGGCCAAAGGTACTTCTGCTGAACATTCTACATGAAGCAGGTGCATCAGGGGAAACCTTCACATTGAAGGAGGTAAAACAGTAAAATAATATTTTAATGATATCCATAAATCTTTGAAATGAATGTGCAAATTGTAGGCATGTATAATTTTGAATATTTTGTAGAAAGTGCAGAATAATAATCCGTTCTTTTGAAAGAGTTTGCATCTCTTATTTGGCTAAGGTAATTTGTGGGAGACACTTTTCAGAGCTCGGTGTATTTTCAAGCAGCTGTGAGTGAATGAGTGAACTATTTTGGCAATTTATTTGGTGGTTCACTAGTATAATTCTGGGAATGAAAGGAGCGTTTGAGAGCTCTTGGACAGTATTTATTGGAATTTAGAAGAATGAGGGGAGATCTCATTGAAACCTTTCCAATGTTGAAAGGCATAGACAGATTACATGTGGAAAGGTTGTTCATCATGGTCGGGAGAGTCTAGGACAAGAGGGCACAACTTCTGGATTGAAGGGCATCTGCTTAGAACAGAGATGCGGAGGAATTTCTTCAACAAGAAGGTGGTTAATCTGTGGAATTTGGAGTCCAGGTCACTGCATGTATTTAAGGCAGATATTGATAGGTTCTTGTTTAGCCAGGGCATCAAAGGTTTTGGAGAGAAGACAGGGCAGTGGGGCTGAGTGGGAAAATGGATGAGCTTGTGATGAAATGGTGGAGCAGACTCAATGGGCTGAAAAGTCTGTTTTTCTGTTCCTATGTCTTATGGTCTTGTATTTGATCTGCAGTCTCTTGTGACTCCTGCAGTCAATTCATTCTTATTTTCTTTGTTGTTAATTTGCTTATTGTGACACTTGCATAAACAAGAACCTCCACTTGTATGGAATTTTAACATAGAGAAAAGCATCCCGAGCTAAGAAATGCTACACAAATTTCTTTCAAGGAAATGGGGAGTTGTTGGGGTTGATGACCTAAAAGATTAGATTTTAAAGACAAGCAAGGGTGGTGAGATTTAATGGGAAGACCAAAATTGACAGTCTTGGCAACTAAAAGCTTTGGTGGGGTGGTTTAATTTTGAAATGTCAAGTAGCCAGAACTAAGGAGATTTGAAATTTGGAAGGGCCTTTGATACCATGAGCCAATATAGGTTGCAAGTCCAGGGATCATAGGTGAATGTAACTTCAAGCAAGAAACAGATTTTGAATGCACTTAGGCTTTTAGATCACACAGGTCATGAACTTGCTTCATGTATATTTAATTATTCCATCTGGAAAAGATATATAGCTCACCCTTTGCCCTTCAAGGAGTTTTATGATCCAGGACGTCGCACAAAAAATGTTTTCTATTCACTACCAATAATATTATTTTGCTTCCATTAGTTCAGGTAGTTGTAGGTTCTAAAATAGAGCTCCAGAAACCTATCCTTGAAGAAATAATGTAGATGTAACACAGGACTGCCGGGCAGGCAAATAATAGAAGGAATCCATCCAAGTGTTTCCTATCAGTAAATGAAGATTTTCCACTTTCGTTGCTTGCTGAGTACCTCTAGTGTCAAAACTGGGTCATTGTCACAATGACTGGCCTATATCAGTTGCCATAGGACTTGATGTTAATGAGTTAGTGATGGTGATGGAAGTACTTTGCAAATGTGAAGACTAAAATCACTCAATCAATCAATGTTTGAAATATTGTATTAAATTGATGTTCGGTGAACAACTTTGATTCGCTGTTAAAATTAAGTAATTGCCCTCTTCTCGTGAGTGACAGATTCGTCAAATAACTGTACGCCGAGTCCAAACTTGAGCTCCTGTTCAATTCCCTTCACCATTTCCACATAGGTGTGTTTGTCACTTGTTGCAACACATCATTTTCCTCTTGGAACCAGCAGAAACATTGATTTTTTTTTTCCAATTTTAGGTAAACCCCTCCTTTGTCTGTTTTTGTTGTTTCTATCTCTTTAACTGCTCCTATTTTTGCTTTTCGAGACAACCTTACCTGCTCAAAGTGGTTTCTCCCTCTACTTTTCTTTCTCCACATCTTCCCCTTCTATCCATTACTCATCATATCTTAGTCCCTCTCCAGCTTCTTCTACCCTTGATATAGTTGATATTTCACCTTCCCACATTTGTCTCAGTAAGAGGGCCTGACCTGAAATGGTGACTGACAATATTAGAACAGAGAACATTGCAGCACAGTACAGGCCCTTCAGCCCTTGATGTTGTGCTGACCTATATATTCCCACAAAAAAGAAAAGTACTAAACTCTTTCTACCTCATAACCCTCTATTTTCCTTTCATCCATGTGCTTCTCTAAAAGTTTCTTAAATGCCCTAATGTTTCAGCCTCCACCACTATTAGGTATTTACTCCTGTGTGCTTATAACATGGTCACTTTATATACTGTGTATCAAGGGGAACCATTTTAGTTCTGGATTAAAGAATGAAAGAAGCACCACATCTCAGTGTTCAGTGTTTGTCCTTGAAACATCAAATACATAACAGTGACACCAAGGACCTCTTGATAGTCCAGACCTTGGAGTGAAAATTTAAAAGTGAAATGCAAGTTCATTCTCACAGTGGATATCACAAGCACAACCACAAAGATCAAAGAAAAGAAGATTCAAGGTGGCGAAGGCACAGTTTGGGCAGTTCATGGGGTCAGAAAAAAACTGGTATGACTACGTGGAACAATATGATCATCACTGTGTAGCCCATAATATTAGTGATGCTACGCCTATATGGTTCTATTAATGGAAAGAGATCGCTGTTTTTAAGCTAAATGGGCAGTAAAACTTTTCAACTGTTAAAAAATCTCATCGCTCCTGAAAAATCTGTATCTAAAATTTGTGTACAGTTGTAGGGGAACATCTAAGTCCCAAACCACCAGTTGTAGCAGCAAGGCAAAGATTTTATTGCAAAGTACAGATGAATCTGTAAGTAAATATTTGGCAGGATTATGTAAATTTTCATGCCACTGTGAATTTGGTTAATTCTTAAACGATGCATTAAGAGATCGATTAATAATGAGCTTAGCCGACCGCAGTGCCAGACAAAAGCTACTAAGTCAAAAAAGAGAACTCTTAATTCTGCATGTGAGGCATCCTTGGGTTTCAAGATGGTCGATAATATCGTGGACATCTGCCAAGATGATCCCCAAATTTTCCCACCGAAACTGCTTCCGCTAAGGAAAAGGCAACACTACGCCTGATAACTAATATTTCAGAAGGTCTAGGTACTATCTATGTGACAAAGAGGGCACATCAAAGCTGAGAAACAAAGGTAAAAAGAAGGGGCAGAGATATGAAAAATGCCCCCACTGGAATAAGAACAGTGGAAGAGAAGGACCAAAGCCCGAGCACTGAAACAAATGGTTCAGAAGAAGATGAGATATTTGTGGATTTAAAACTAGAAAATCAGAATTCTATTTCAAGGTGAAAATCAACAATGAACCTCTTCGAATGGAGCTGGACACAGGAGTAGCAGTTTTCGCTGATGCCATTAAATTTAAACGATGACCCCTGCCTCACTTCGCCATTAAACAGGTCGACAAGAAGTAAAAGTCCAGCTGCGCCAAGAGTCACATATCTGGGCTTTACAATTAACAGTGAAGGAGTAAGAATGGACATTGCTGGCACCAGTCCGCAGAGCACCCTGCCCCACAAACTGAGCTGAATTGCAGTCATTCCTAGGCTTAGTTAGCCATTATCGGAAGCTCATTCCAAATATGTCGACGTTGTGCAACCCACTAAACCAACTGTTAAAAAGAGACCTGAAATGCTACTGGAATGACGAGACTAGTTGCACTGTGGATCGCTTGAAAGAAATACTAACGTCAAGCAACCATGTTCTCGTCCACTATGACCCAAACAAAGCAGTTAATCTGATAGTGGATGCGTCACCAGTAGGATTAGAGGATTAGGAGCGGTGTTGTCACAAGTAACTGAATAAAGGGAACAACCAGTGGTTTATGCCTCCAGAATGATGCACAACTGGAAAAAGCAGGTCTTGCCATAGTGTTTAGTGTCAAATATTTCCACCAATAGATTGGGTGGGTGACGACATGGGATAACAAAATATTCAGGATCAAAGAAAAAAATGAGTTATTATTAAGGCAATGGTTAGGAGGGAAACCTCTGTTTTTGAGAAGGTTCACATTGGTGAGTTTAAAAGTGAGATGGACTCTGAGTGAAGAGAAGGTGCCATTTGCTGTGTCATTCAATGAGAGAGGATAGGATTCAGAATTCCATTTATTGCCATAAATGCAAAATACACATTTGTTTTCCTTTGTCCTGTAAAGATGCACAAAGAGACATCATTAATCCAGCGCCCCTCTCGAGACAAGAAAGGAGAGTCTCTCCAGTGTCATCATTGCCATTCCTGCAGTACCACATCCTCCAGTGCCCTCGTAACACCCGTAGCCACATCGTCTGTTTTCCTGCAGTGAATGCATGCTCGAGGCATCCATGCCACCGTCCTTGGCCTCTGGTTCTGAACCTCAGATACGGTTAAGAAGCTGTCAGTGCCCAAGGCCTTGCTCACAAGTCCGGGTCCCAATACCTGGTTCCCACAAGCCAGCACCCTGGTCTGGGGTAACCGTTTACAGCACAGAAACAGGCCATGTCGGCCCTTCAAGTCCGTACCGGTTCACTTGAACAACTCCACTAGCTCCTCCAATCTGCTGCAAATTTGATTATTGCTTATCAGTCCTGTAATGAAATAATTATTTGCTCTAACTATAGATTGTGTTGATATGATTTAGTTAAAGCCTCTGTCCCAGTTCCTCATTTTGTTTTTTGTAGGTTCTGCACCACCATCAGAAAAGAATGGCATGTTTCTGACCTCACTGTCATTTCTGACTCTTCCCTCAGGCTTGATCTGGCAAACAGACGAGAAGTTGACTCTGTTTTGCAGATGCTTATTAACCTGTTGGATAATCCCTGCATTATCTGTGAGGGTGGCATGGTTAGCATAGCGGTTAACGCATCTATTACATCGCCAGTGACCCGTGTTCATATCCGACGCTGTCTAAGGGGTTCCTGCGTTCTCTCTGTGAATGTGTGGTTTCCCCCACCCAAACACACCGTGGTTGTAGGTCAATTGGGTTTAATTGGGTGGCACAGGCTCGTGGGTCAAAAGGCCCTGTTACTGTGCTGTAGGTCTAATTGAACAGTATTACTCATTAAATGAAAGTGTTTCCAGCCACGTTCTTATCCTGAATAACTTTTATTTTTTTTTAAATCACTGGATTTTGAAGCTCATCTTAATTCTTGATGCTTTCCTTTTCAGGTAATGTATTATCTTGGTCAGTACATAATGTTAAAGCAACTCTACGACCAACAACAGCAACACATTGTATACTGTGGAAATGATGCTCTTGGAAAAGTATTTGGAGTTCAGAGTTTCTCAGTTAAAGACCCAAGGTAAATATTTCGGGCTTTAAATTCTTTTAATGTTTTCTGGATAGCATCAAGACGATATTGAAAGAGGAGGGTAGGGTGAAAGATCTCAGGCCTGAAACATTAACTGCTTCTCTTTGCAGAGATGCTCTCAGACCTGCTCGGTGTTTCCAGCATGTTGTTTTTTTTATATTGCATTGAATAGGGTTCCAGAACAATTTAGAATTTCCACTGCTTTTATCTACTTTGTTGTATACTTATTATTATTATTACTTGTAAAACTCAAAGTATTGAAAAAAATTTCAACCGCTTTGCATTTTAATATGCCCGTTTAGAATGTTTTTAATATTTGAAACATGGATATCCCAGAGGCCATCCATTTCAATTCCTCATCCCACTCCCTTGCTAATATGCCTGTCCATGGTCTCCTGCACTGCCAGACTGAAATTGAAATGGGTGGCCACTGAGAGACACACCTCATCTTTCATCTGGGCACCCTCCAGCTGGCACTGTCTCTATATTCTGAGTGAGATCTTTTTTTTTGCTTATTACTTGAAGAAAGTGGATCAGGTCCAAAACGTCGACCATATAGATGCTGCAATACCAGCTGAGTTCCTCCAGCATTTTGGTGTATTTTCGTGTCTCACAGCAGATTTTATCTTTCTGCTTTGGAATCAGACTTTTTTGTCATGAAGCTATCTCAAAATTTGCAGCGACATGACAGAAGCAAATGTTGCTATAAATTACATTTTTGAAAAAAACAATTAAATTAGTGCAAAGGAGGAGAAAGTGATGGTCATTACCCATTCAGAAATCTGATGGCAGTGGGGAAGAAGCTGTTTTTGTACCGTTGGGTGTTTTGTCTTCGGGCTCCTGGACCTCCTTCCCAAAGGTAGCGGTGAGAAGAGGGCACGGCCTGGATGGAGGCTGTTTTCCTGTGTCACTGCCTCTTGATGAAGTGAACTTTGATGCCCTTGATGACACTGGCCCAGTTCACAACTCTGTGGCCTTTTCCTGTCCTGTGCATTGACACCTCCACACCAGTCAGGGATGCAACCAGTCAGGCTGCTCTCCACAGTCCACCTGTAGAAAGTGGCAAAAATCTTTGGTGACGTCCCGAATTTCCTCAAACTCCTCACGAACTATAGCCGATAGGTAGACCTTGTAACTTTCTTTCCCAAATGACAGCACTTGGTTTCGTTTGCCTTTGTTCAATGGTGCTTTTTAATTATTTTGCAGCTTGTCTTTTTAATTTAAAAACTAATGCACCTATTTTACAAAGATTTCCTTGTGTTTCTTGATGTGATCGGCCTTTTGGCTAAGATGAAGTGTAGTGTTTCTTGATGTGCCTTCATTAGGGCAGCACGATTAATGTAGCGGTTAATGTAATACTGTTACAGCATCATCGATTGGGGCCTGGGTTTGAAACCCATGCTGTCTCTAAGGAGTTTGTACGTTTTCCATGTGTCTGCATGTGCTTTCCCCTGGGCCTCTGGTCTCCTCCCATCATTCAGAACATACCGGGGGTTGTAGACCAATTGCGTTTAATTGGGAGGGTTGTCCTTACAGTATGTATGTCTAAATTTAAGATTATTATATCTTGTTACCCTGATCTAAAGTCTTCAATTATCTGGATGGTTTTAAAAGCAAAATTTATTTGTTTTAATTGACAGATTATGCCAGTTAATCCCACTTTTCATTTACATTCTGAATTCGGCTTCAGCCTGGATTTAAATTTCAATCTTCACTGACAATTGCAGACATGTTATGTTGGGGGAGTGAGTTTTGCTTTGCTTGACTTTTTTTTATAAAGTGTACATTATATCATATCTATGTATCTGATTTTTTTAAAAAAACAATAAAAAGATTGAAAAAGATACCTGTAAATTGACATGGCAAAGCAAAAATTCAAGATGAAAGGAATCTGGAGCAGGAAATGAGCTACTTCAAAGAATAATGACACATGGTTATTATATCTGGATAGATGTAAAAACATAAGATGATTAGATGCATTTAGCTAATTAACCATCCCAAAAATACTTCAAGTAGTAAGGTTTAAAACATGCAAGTCAGAACATAAAAGTCTGCAGGCACTGTGGTTGAAGTAAAAACACGATGCTGGAGAAATTCAGCTGGTCAAACCGTGTCCTTTACGTAGCAAAGATAAAGGTAGATAGATAGCCCTTCAAGGTATGAAGAAATGTCGGTAGGCGCCCAAACAAAATGGTAGATGGGGGAAGTGGTAGGGGGAGGAGCATTTTCTCAAAGTCAAAAGATAAAAGGTGGATAAGGGAGGGAGAGCATGCCAGGAAGCAGGGAGGAGGGTTGGCTATGAATGGAGAGGGAAGGGTATGAAGAACTGGAGGAGAGAACACAAGGGGAAAGGGGAGGGAGGGAGGGAGGGAGAATAGGCTAGCAGAAAGCAGAGAAGTCGATGTTAATCTCATCCATTTGGAGTGCCCAGATGGAAAATCAAATGTTCTTCCTCCTATTTGCGGGTGGTTGATGCACTCCTGATGCAGGTCTCAACTTAAAATGTCAACATCTCTTCATGTTCACAGATGCTGCTTGACTGGTGACTTCCTTCACTAGTTTGTTTTTTTTATCAAAACAAAATGTTTACTAAAACAATGAAATGTTCACATTACTTTTTTGAGGTTTGTACTTTTATCTTTGATAAAGTTGATTCATTAGGCATTCTATCATATGGTGTTGCAATCTGGCAAGATATTGTTGAGAAATGTGAAGTTTGAGTGAAATGAGTTGCAGTACAGGGACAAAATGTCAAGCAGAGAAATTGCACCGTTACATGGCTATATTTGAATTTGCGTCAAAAATTCACTGTTGGATTGGCAGGCTCCTGTGGTGATGGTTATTTACTGGCATTGTTTTTTAGCAACTTGTTTTGATTTCAACATGAACGCCAAGGTTTTACATCATGGATGCTTCGGAAATAAATAGTTACGTTCTCTTAATCCATTGCATGCTGATTGAAATGACAGTATATCTTGCTGTATTTAACCACAATTTTATTTTCTTACAGCCAGTTATACGAAATGCTTTCAAGAAACTTGATAGCTGCAAGCTTTCAAGGTATGTATATGATTTGGGACTTTGTCATTCTACTGAAGTGTATACTTGTTCTTGTTTCAACAAGGCAAAGATTGAAGCTCATGTACAGATGGAGAAAAAGTAGAGTACAAATGTGATTAAGCAATCCCATTCAGGTATTGACAAAAATGAAATGGTGGATTTATCAGTGTACAGTAATTAAGATTATTCCAATTAAGTATTGTTTTGCAGAACCGTGACCATTTGAAAAGAAGGAAAGAGAATAAAAGTTTTCAAGAGTATGAGTATTGAATGAAGGCTTACAGCTAAATAACTACTTGTGCACGTTTTGATCTCTTACATTATCCTGCGCTTGTTAAAAAATGGGTGAAACGTCAGTGTGTTTGGTCTGCAGTTTAATGGAAAGAGAAATAGCATCTGAATGATTGTTTCTTTTATCCCTGTGCATATCAGTCAACAGTTTGTTGAAACCTTGTGGATTGAAAGTATTCAGATGTTAGGTTTTCAAAAAATGGTATCTCAGTCATAACCTCATGAGTATTGCCATTTTATTTTCCCTTTTAACTTCCTGCAGAAACCAACCTTGTATAGAAACAAACAAATTAGTCAGTGAATTGTTGGAAATATAATATCAGGTGTTTTTTTTTCCCATCTTCCTTTTTTATTTTCTTAACTCAGGCTTTATTTCTCATTTTGACATCTCTTCTGTTTTCACAAACCTTGAATCTTAAGGTGATGCATTGCAATCATATCCTAATTCCTCTTGTTTTCTTACCGACTGCAGCTTGAAAGACAAAATAAGTGAGGTTGAAGAGCACAACAAAGGTTTTAACTAATCAGTCAGACCATGGTTCCTTTTTAGCAAGTTCTTAGCCAGTATATTTTTGAAAATAATTTGTGTGTTAAAGGAACACACGGTTAGCATAGCAGTTTTCAAACTTTTTCTTTTCACTCACATCCCACCTTGAGTAATCCCTATGCCATCAGTGCTCTTGTGATTAGTAAGGGATTACTTAAAGTGGCATGTCAGTGGGAAGAAAAAGTTTGTAAGCCACTAATGTGCACGGTTTCAGAACTCCAAGGGAAATGGGCCAATGACAGTTTTTCTCAAGCAAGATATTTCAGTGACGATTGGGTCGAGAGCAGTGGTTCTCAACCTTCCCTTCCCACTCACATCCCACCTTAAGCAATCTCTTACTAATCACTGAGCACCGATGGCATAAGGATTACTTAAGGTGGAATGTGAGTGGAAAGAAAAAGTTTGAAAACCACTGGGTTAGTGCAAAGCTATTAGAGCGCCAGAGACGGGGGTTTGCGAATCCAGCGCTGTCTGTAAGGAGTTTGTATGCTCTCCCTCTGTCTGTGTGGGTTCTCTCTGGGTACTGTGGTTTCCTTTTGCCCTCCAAAATGTATGGGGGGTCTAGGTTAAATTGGGTGTAATTGTGTGGCACAGGTTTAAGTGGCCGGAATCGGCTTCTAATTTAAATTTTAAAGATGAATATAATGGATATTTTCTGAGCAGAGAATTACTAAATTAAGAAAAAAAATGTTATTTTATATGGCTTTGAGACTGGATTAGTGCTAGAGTCTAAAGATGCTATTATGCTGTTACAGCTGTTGTGTGCTGTCTGAGTGCATGCAACTTATTCAGTTGAAACATCCAAAGAGCAATGAACTTATTTTGATTTAAAAACCCTGTGACTATTGCTCCAGTTCTTTACCCTTGACTCTGCACAGTTTCATCATGGAGTGGGTTATATTTGAGTACTGTATAGTGGCAAGTTACTCAGCTAAACTCATCGGAATATCGACCATATTTTCATCAGAGATGGTGGGAACTAATAGCTGAATGAAGTTGATGTCAGCCAACCAAGGTGGATAGGTTTGCCGCTTGTCACTGTTATCTCTTTGGCAATAACCAGCTGCCTTCAAATTTTTGTTATCACGTGGAGTCCAATGGCTGTGTGAATTGGCTGTAACTTCCTCAGCAGGAAAACCGAGGAATCTGCCCAGTGATTTCTTTCATATGACTAGATGCATAGGACCTGTATGAGGGCAGAGACCTCTTTCACTAATTGGATAGCACAGATAATGTAGCAGTTAGTGCACCACTAATTATAGTGTCAACGACCTGGGTTTGAATCTGCCACTGTCTGTAAGGTGTTGTTCTCCCCATGACCGTGTGGATCTCTCCTGGGTTATCTGGCTTCTTTCCCCCCCCCCCCCACCCGACTTCCAAAAATGTATGAGGTAAATAGGTTAATTAATCACATGAGTATATTTTGGCAGCATGGATTTGTGGCCTGTGACTGTTGAATCTCCAAATTAAGAAAAAATCAATTGATTTTAATGTATTTTAATTTTGCGTCCCTAACCATTTCTACCTTTTGATGTGTATTACTTTTAGTTTTGGGTCATTTCTGAATGTCAAGAGCATTCAAAAATATTCAAAGTCCCTGATAGATGTGATGGTTTGCTAAGATCAGGCATGTTTAGCTAGCTGGCAAAGTTACTTATCCAGTTGTGTAGTGAATGGTTGGTCTGGGAACTGCTTTGCCCATGTCGGCAAGAAATTGCAGAGTGTTATGAACGCAGCTCAGGGTATTGTGCAAACAAACCTCCCTTCCAGACTGTACCTTCTGCTGCCTCATACCATCCTTCCCTCTCCCGTCGGATAGAAGATGCATGAATCTAAAATCGCACACCTCCAGATTGAAGGACAGTTTCTTTCCTGCTGTTAACAGACCCTTGAACAGGCCTTCCATCAGCCTTGCCCTGATTAACCATACTTTTCTCTATATACCATGGGATTTTTTTTGTTTTGTTGTAGCACTGTTCTCCATTTGTTTTTATTCTTGCACTTCCTGCTGTACAACATAGAGGTTTACTTGTCCAGATGGTATGTAACAGTTTTTCACCCTATCGTTACACACTTCAATAAACAATCAAATCCCCTTCCTCCCCAGCCCTCTTCCAATGATATTATTTTTTATATGGCCCTTGTGGCATGCTGGCCTTGACACTTTTAGATGGGGGTGAGTGGCAATGGTGGCCAATTTTGAGTGCGACTTGACTCCTGTGAATCCTGTAAAAGTAAGTACGTGCTGTGTAGCCCAGTGACGAGCAAGGTCTGACCACCGGCTGCCATTTCTGACCCATTGTTGTGGTTGGTTTGTGCTTTGTGGGTCCTCGAGCATTGACAGTAGAAATTTACTCATTTTTAACAACATTTTTTTGAAATTAATTTTTAAAAATCGATGTGCAATATTATTGATATGTGCACCCTTCCCCATGCCTCTTTTTATTACCCTTGTAGGTCCCTGCTGCCGCTGGGCTTCCTCCTTCAGCCGGCATGTTTTTGGTGGCAGACTTCAGTGACTGCTTTCAGTTTTGCTTCCTGACCAGCTGACAGAAGCTGCACTTCTGCAGGGTGGAATTGGTCCTGCCAGTTCCCCCTCCCCAATCGAGAGTGAGCACTCCACTGCAAAGTGCTCCATCTGGCAGTCTGGCCAAGAATTGATGAAGCTCCCCCCAGAGGGGGCAGGTGAGTTGGCATATCAGTCGATGCCTGAGTTTGAACTCCAATCCTCCTGGTTTACACTGCGTGATAAATGGTTTGTTGCCGAACTGTCCCCTTTCAGTTTACCAACGCATAATTTGCAAACCGTCATCCCAAAATTAGAATCTTTTGGCAGATAATCTCCTGGGAAGGTTATTTTAGATCCAGATGAGGGATTAAATAGCTATGTGATCATCAAAAATTCAGGTCTTCCTATCTTGGTACTCCCAGAAGGTGTTCCACAGAACAGAGACATCAATAAGTTTTTAACTTCATCTGGACATTAAAATGTAGAGCAAGTTGTACTGTGTCATGCTCTTCAGCAGAATGGCTGCTTGAATTAAATTGTGCAAAGCAAGACATGTTTTCTAGTTTTTTTTCCTCCCACCAGATGTGAAATTGCAATGTATTCGAGAGTGTGCACAAAGAACCTCAAATAGGCATTAAAGTTTAAAAAAAAGAGCCCTTCACCCAATTCACTCCATTCTCCAGTAGGTCAGAGGTGAAGTGTGGGATTTCCACATTTGCTTTTAATATAGTGTAAATAATTGTTGTCATTGGATTAAGCACCGTGGTTAAATGAGGCAAAAACACTGGTTTAGATCTAGAAAGCTTTCCCTACAAAGCTTCAATATAGTGGAAAAATAACTTACAAAAGGAAACCTCTAAAGAATCAGGAGTCTTTTTCTTCCCTCGTATGTATACTTTGCACTAAAACATATTGTTTAAATCCCCTTATTAACTGTAGATCTGCAGTTCGATTTCTACTTGGAAGGAAGGTGTGGAATGAGAGAAGAGTATTAATAAGGGAAACTAATAATTCTTCCTTGTTTTTTTTCAATCAGTGATCGAGGTTGAGTGGTAAAGCGCACTGAATTTCTAATGTTTCTTGTGAGAATGGTTAATATTGGGGAAGGTCTTTTTCTTTCTTTGTTTTGCCTGCAATGTAGATGCTGCACAGACTCGCGCACTAAAGGAAACGAAATGCCTGCCTTTGAGGGAAGATCATCCGAAGGTAAACTACTGCGTGTTTTGTTTTGTACAGAGTGGCCCCGTCTCTGTACTTCTCGTCTGAGCTTAGACGGGTGGGACAGAGTCTCCTTCTCTGTTTTCAGAGTTCTCTTCTCTGTTTGTTTTTTGTAGGATGTAGCATCTCTTTCTCTGTTCACAGCCTCCATTTGTGAAAGTTGGCAGAAATGTGTAAGCTGCTTGTAAACTTGCAATGGTCTTTGGAAATATATGAGGGAGGTTGCAAATTGAATGACTTAATTGTTTTTCTTTCCATCTACAAAAATTTGCTATATTCACAACACGATTTTCCAAAAGAATCACGAGAGTTGGGACGTAGCATCTCTTGTGAGTTATTGCCTTTCTTATTGCCCGTGGCCTTTCAACTATAGAATACCACTTCAATAGCTGCAGCTCCCACGTGACCAGTATTGGTACAGTGGCACTTCCGTCCTTCAGTTGCTCTCATGCCTCTTGCCAAGAAGGATGAAGGCAGCAGATACATTGGAGCACCATTATCTGTGAGCTACTCATCCCAAGTGTCACACCATCCTAGCACTGATAATTCTTTATTACGTCTCACAGTACACTGGGCTCATCAACACCACCTGAACAATTTGAATGGGAGCTAACTTACCACCACCTCTCAAAAACAGCAAGAATGAACAATAGAAGTGCACTGGGCAGGGATCTGAACAGGTCTTGAATATTTTATGCAATGTTTCCACTCTTACCCAGTTGAATTCTTTGAGATGTGGGACATTTTATAAGAAATTTTTGCTGGAACGACATCTGTATGGTTTATGTTATAATATATTTGGAAAATATAATCGTAACAATTAATGGAATTGACATGGTCAATTATAGAAATTTGCAATTAATTGTTGTGACAAGTTTGTTTAAACCCAGTTTGGAGTGGAAATGTTTGAATCTCAATTTGGAAGTGCCAGTTGAAAGCTGAAAAGTTTGTAAAATGAATCTATATTTGGGTGCAATATTATTTTGCATGGATCTGCACTTCACACGACAAAAATGAGCTTTGTGAACATTCATTATAATTGTGATGGCTCAGTTTTATCTCCACTGTTTCACAGAATCAGTTGTGCCACACCTCCTCCTCCTCATTTTGATTGGACTGGAAAAGCATCATACAGATGCTTTAACATAAAGTACACTTGCTGGCGGGTGTAACGTGTCCGAATTTCAATTTACAAGTCGCTTTAAATCTTTGATTCTTCCAGGGGGTTTGAGAATGTTGGTAGGGTTTCTGCCTTTTTGTGAACACAAAGGTTGGTGACTGAGTTGAACTGCTACATCCTATTCCCAAGCAAAGAACATTGTGTAAACGCTTGCTTCTCACTTTGTCTTCCTTACGCAGTGTCCTGCATCAGGGGAATGTGAAGAAACAGCTACATGGAACATAGCAACTTCAGCTACCTCACACACGAAAAGAAAAAGCTCTGAATCAGGTCTGTGAATTTGTATCAGCATGCAGTTTGAGTTTGAACAAAATATTTTTATTTAAATGCCATTTAAAAAAAAACTTCAGAAACACAGAACCTCATTTGAAATCCAAAAACAGCAGATAATTTATGAGTAAAACCATTTAATCTGATTTTACTGGTATTTCAGAAACAAAAATAGATCAGAACAGGA
This sequence comes from Narcine bancroftii, assembly GCF_036971445.1. Lineage (NCBI taxonomy): Eukaryota > Metazoa > Chordata > Chondrichthyes > Torpediniformes > Narcinidae > Narcine > Narcine bancroftii. The sequence goes on from NC_091473.1 coordinate 253,296,918, forward strand.
GATATTTTTGTGATAAAGGAATTTTAATTTCTGCCAGATCATTGAAAGGGGGCATCTCTTCAACTTTGCATTGTGGATTCTGGCGAACACAAAGTGTCAGCATAGATTATGTCTCGGTTTAAATTCTGGTGTGTGGCTTGAGCACGCAACCTGTGGCTTCAAAGACAGTGGGTTGAGCTAAGTGACAGTCCTGTCATTTCTGTAACAAGGTGGATCAAATTTAAGTTGGGAATGGTATAAATCATTATGGCACAGAATGATATTCGGCCATTAATTTTCTCCTAACACTTCATACCTCAGTGTTCTCTATCCCATAACCCAGGAGATCATTTTGTGTTGAGATCATTGTATATTACAGTAAACCCCTGGTATCTGGCACCTATGAGGATTGATAGATGTGCATAAGAGAATTTTCCATTTGCTTGAGATTGGATTGGCGAATTAACGGCGAGGTGTGTCAATTTTAAACTTTTGTATTTTTCATGATTTTCTGCAAATTTTTGTGCTTTAATTTCGGATAACAGGGGCTTTACTGTCTGTGATAGGACAGATTCTATCACCAATGTGTATATGTACATATGTACAGATGGTCGTGTAGGATGACTGTGATTGGCTGAGAGTGTGGCCACACCTACTGGCAGGTCTTAAAAGGATTGCTCCTTGCCAGACTAGGTCATTCTGGACTGGTCGACCTACTTGTGATATGCTCCAGTCTTTTAGTTAATAAAAGCCTTGGTTTGGATCAACAAGTCTTTGGTTCTTTTGACGCGCATTACACTGTATTTAGATTTGCCTTCTATTGACGCTGCGTACACTGAATGCTTAGATTGAGCTTTGGGGACTGAAACTAGATGAGTCATTCTTTATTTGAGTTCATCGGGTTCCCTCTGCTGTTAACCTTCTGTGATTTTACTCCATAATCTTTGGTAGCAAATAGAAAGTCATCCCGTTTTTCCCCTCTCCCCCCCCCCCCCCCCCCCCCCCCCCCCCTTTGGGTTTCACTCTGTCACTCTGAATAGAATTGGTGAATTGAATTCTCCAGGTCTATTGACAAATTCATCTTTGGCTAGAATTGGATCACTGTTAATATTAACAGAGCCCCGCCCCCCAAGTCTGAAATTGGTCCTGTTGGAGTAATTATAATCTTGTAACATTTAAAATTGCATAAAAGGACTCAATGTAATGGATGCAATTGGATCAGAACTCTTCCTTTTGCAGACACCAGCATTAATATTAATCTCTACTACGGCAACTCAAACAGGAAGCTGTTCTGTTTGACATTCTGAGAATATAAACTTGGCCTTTTTCTGAGGAGAACATCCACTAATGTTTCCACTTAGTTGGGCACTGCTGTGGATTCATGTCGTCTCGAAGCTCAGTTTGGTTTCTGCTGTTCATGTTCTTTAAGAACCATGGTACCGATGGCAGAACAGTTGGTGTAGGTGGTTATTGCGATGCTGATACAGAGTTACTGTCTGTAAGGAGTTTGTACGTTCTCCACATGTTTGCATGGGCTTTCCCCGTGCTCCAGTTTCCTCCCACCCTTCAAAAAATGTACAGGGGTTGTAGGCAGACAAAGGAGGAAAAACCCAACGCCCAACCCCAACCCACCAATTTTCCCTTGCAACCGCTGCAACCGTGTCTGCCTGTCCCACATCGGACTTGTCAGTCACCAACTAGCCTGCAGCTGACGTGGACATTACCCCTCCATTAATCTTCGTCCGCGAAGCCAAGCCAAAGAGAATTGGGCGGCACGAGTTTAAATGGCCGGATTCAGCTTCTACCTGCTGTAAATAAATAAAAATCAATCCTGAACTTTGAGAGATTCTATTTTTATAAGTGGAGAACTTCAAACATGATGAGGAGAGTTTGGGATTAAAGCAATGTGTTCACTTTTCCAGATGAGTCTGTAACAGATGATCACACTGAATGTCAAGCCAAAAAATTCAAAGCCGATAATATTTCTGATCTCTGGGATGCTGCTGGACTGCCATGGTGGTTTATAAAATCCTTGCGTACTAATTACGGAAGCAGGAGAAGTGGATCAACTGACATTCATAGCAACCAGGTGATGTGATTTTGGTTTTCATTAACCATAGAACACTGCAGCACAGAAACAGGCCCTTCAGCCCATCTAGTTTTCTAAGATATTACTTCACCTAATCCCATTGACCTGCACCTGGACAATAGCCCTCCATACCCCTCTCATCCTTGCACCCATCAAAATGCATCTGGGGGAGGAGGGTGTAGGTCAATTGGGTGAAATTGGGCAGTATGGGCTCATGAGCTGAAAGGGCCTGTAACCGTGCTGTCTATCTACATTTAAAATAAATAAAATTAAAATTTAATTTAAAAATATTCCCCCTTAAATGTTTCACCCCTAACTTGTGTCCTTTAGTTCTTGACTCGGTTAATGTGGGGAAAAAGCCTGCTGACATTGACCCTATCTATACCCCTCATAATGTTGTATACCTCATCAATTCTACCTTCATTCTCCCATGCTCCAGGGAATAAAAAGCCTAACCTATTATAACCTTTCCCCTTTCCCTATAACCCAGCTCTGCAAATCTTGGCAACATCCTTAAAAATATTCTCTGCTCTCTTTCTCTGCACAGATATTGATAGCTTTCCTGTAAGTACTAACCAAAGCCACACACAATGATCCAAATTTGGCTTCAACAATGACTTCAACATAACATCCCCAATCCTGTACTCGATACTTAGATTTATGAAGGATAATGTGCCAAAAGCTGACTTTCTACCTGAGACGCCACTTAAAAGGAATTATGTATCTGGATTCCCAGATCTGTCTTTTCTACCACACTCCACAGTTCCCTACTGTTTACTGTGCAAGCCCTCCTCGGTTGTCCTCCCAAAGTGCAATACCTCACACTTTTCCGTATTAAATTTCATTGCCATTTTGCAGTCCAAATCTTTCTGCAAAGCCTTCCTCGCTATGCACTGCACCCCAGATCTTAGTGTTATCGGCAAATTTGCTGATCCATTTTACCACATTATCATCCAGATTATTGGTAAATATGAGGAACATAATGGACTCAGTGTTGATCCCTGAGGCACACCACTAGTCTTAGACCGCCAGTCAGAGAGGCAGTCATCTGCTGCCATTCTCGGGCTTCTCCTGCAAAGCCAATGTTTAATCCAATTTATCACCTTATCCTGAATAACTGAACCTTCTTGACCAACCTCCCATGCGAGACCCTGTCAGAGGCCTCACTCAAGTCTATACTGACAGCATCTATGGCCTTTCCTTCATCAACTTTCCTGATAATCTCCTTGTAAAACTTTATAAGGTTGGTTAGGCAACCCTACCATTCACAAAGCCATTTTGACTATCCCTTATCTGTGCTTGTCTATCCAAGTACTTGTATATTTTTAGATTCCATTAACTTGCGTACTGATGTCAAGCCTTCTGGCCTGTCATTTTCCAGATTCTTTGAGCCTTTCTTAAACAAAGGAACAACATTATCTATCCTCCAACCCTCCTGCACCTCACCTGTGGCTAAGGATGTTTTAAATACCTCTGCTAGGGTCCATGCAATTTAAGCTCTAACCTCCTTCAGGATCTATTTTGTCAAGATCAGGGGATTTATCCACCCTTATCCTCAAAATGACAAGCACTCCTTCTGTAATCTGTGTAAAACTCAAGTATCTCATTTACTCCTTTTGCCAATACCTGCTATGCACCTCTTTAACTGGGGGGCCTAATGTCTCTTGAAAGCCAAGATTCCTTTATACCTGTTAGGAACATACAAACTCAGTATTCTGTACATTTCACCTTTCAAGGCCTCCTACTTAACATGCATAACTTTGCCAGAAAACCATTTGTTCTAATCCACACTTGATAGCTCCTTTCCTCAATTTAGAATCTCAATCCTATATCCTGCTGCGCCTCCCCCCCCCCCCCCCCCATAAACTAATCAATAGATCAAAAGTTCCCTTGCGCACACTTAATTTTCCTGATTATCTCATTCCCTAATACGAGATCCAATATTGCATTCGTTAGTTGGGACTTCTATATATTAATTAAGGAAATATTCTTAAAAACATTTGAAAAACGAACCCATCTAGCCATTTTACAATATGGGATTCCCCGTCAATATGTGGAAAGTTAAAGTCACCTACTATGACAACATTGCTTCCTGCAACTGTCTGCTGTCTTTCTATAAATTTGCTGACCAATTTTTGCTGTCTATTGGGTGGTCCATGATATAGTTCCATTAATGTGCTCTTCCCTTTCTCATTCTCAGTTCCACTCATATAGCCTCAGTGGTTGAGCTCTCTAGTCTGTCCTGTCTGAGCACTGTGGTGACATTTTCCCTGATTAGCAATGCTACCCCTCCCTTTTTCATATCTGTACCCTGGAACATTGAGCTGCCAGTCCTGCCCCTCCTGCGACCAAATTTCACTAATGGCCAAAATGTCATAATTCCATGTCTTGATTCATGCTTTAAGTTCATCTTCCTTTCCTACAATACTTACATTGTAATAGATGCAACTCAGAACAATATTCCCACTGTTCACAACTTTTATAGTGTGCATTTGTCTGCAGCTTTAACATCTTTTCCACAACCACTCCAGATTTGCTTTGTAGCTTTTTTTTGGGTAATTTACTCTTGTAAACTTGCTAATTCAATCATTTCACCCTGATGGGTCAGAAGCACCATCAACCTTCAGGGGTCTGAGGCACAAAACTGGAAAAGTTAGCTCATTTAAGGAGTGTGTAGTCTCATCTTAGCCCCATTCAGCACTGACCAAAAGGTTGCTATTCCTTAGAAACAAGCTAAGATCTAATGACAGTGAACTGCTCTTTTGCCAGTTAAGTACTTGTAGTCAGAGTTCAGGGCTTCAGCTGAACTAGTGCATGCCAAGCAAGTTTCTTGCCAAGGTGATTGTAACTGTGTTGTAGCAAGATGAGATTGGAATCGGGATGTATTCTCTTGAGCTTAGAAGTTTCTGAGTGTGTGATCATGAAGTTGAGATTCACTTCCCCTTGCTGAAAATCCTAAAGCTCGTGCTCATGACACATCGGGACATGGGTTTGGTTTGTTTAAAACAAGGTGAAATTTCCCTATGAATCTTTAGAATTTATTATCCTTAGTTGCTGAGCTTATACAGAACTGAGCAATAGATTCTGGGCACCAACAGAATCGAATATTGTACATTACTGTAAAGATTCAGTGATCCAATGAAAGAATGGCCAAGTTGCCTACCCCAACCTTGACCCTCTTGGTTCTGCCTGGGTAAGGTGGCAGTGGGGTGAAGAATCACTTGCTATCTCAGTTGAATAAGAGTAATGGTGGATTTTGATTCTGCAGGATATAGACACTGCCATTGTTTCTGACTCGACCGATGATCTGTGGTTTCTGAATGAACCTGCTCCTGACCAGATAAATGTGGAGATCAAGTTGGATACGGTTGAGCTGAAAGAGAAAGATGATTGTGAGGGCCAAATAGAGAAAGAAAAAAACACAGATCACAAGGAGGTAAGCAGAATATAATTTCAAACAAAAGCTAATTCTGGTCAAATCACTCGTACCCTTCTCCAAGGACAAGCTATTGATTGATGAGTCTAATTTAAGGTGATTTTGTAAGTCATTTTTAAAGATGTTTCACTGTATTGAATATTTGAGAATCTTTAGATTTGATCATAACTTACGAAGATTGTTATTCAAAAATTAGCAGCATGAAAGAAAATGAATGTACCTTGCATTTGGCAAAGTTTGTGTTAGAACTAATAACAACAGCTAGTTGAAGATTTTTTACCTTGGTCATTGTCTGTCTCAGGTTAAAAAAGTGCTCATTTCCTGACTGGAGAAGAACCTTGAATTGGAGTGGAAACTAGACAAAATAGATGCCACACAGGTCTCTTCTCCGAAGCCTCTTAATTTCCCAGGAATAAAATGAGCTTGTGGGCAATTGACTCAGTTAAATGCCCTGAATTTAGCATAGACTGCTTCCAATTCAACAAGCTCAGTTATAGAAAACTCATGGATGAAATGTTTGGGGAAGTTTTACTCTGATGTGGTATGATGGTACTTCGCTAAAGTCATTATGTCACCAAATATGTGTAGACAGCTGTACCTTGCTTCTAACCTATGGCATAAGGCTCAGAAGTGCTCAGTACTGCCACTGGGTTAAAAAAAAAACAATATTATCATTCTTCACGGTGAAAGTGAAAAGTTGGTAACCCTAATCTCCGAGTAGCCAAGGTAAGAATGACAGTGCACCAGATCATCATTTAGTGATTTACACTTTCTCAATAACAGCAGTCCCTTGTGTGGCTTTGGTTGTGATTTTCATACCTCCCTTTCAAAGGTTATTGGAGTTACAGATAAAGATCTACCATGCTCAGAGGATGAAACTGACACAGAAGTATCTGAAGTGGCCGAGGATTCCTCTGATTTGAAGGTATGAGAGATTCAAGGTCCTTTTATTGTTATGTAATAAAACAGATGTCATAGTACATGAAATGTCCTTTAGTCTGCTCTTAGGCAGGCAAAGAGTCGCCATTAATGTTGCTCAGTGCCCCTTACAGCAAAAGAAAGTCCCTCTCCTCATCCAATCTTCTGATATGACCAGGAAGCCTCGGAGCCCTTCTTGCCCTCAGTACCCACTCGACTCCTGGTTCTGATACCTGGTTCCCATGAGCTGGTTTCCAGCAGCCCATAACCTGGTGTGGTTGCTTTGACCGCAAGCCGCCTGCAGCCTGTTGTGGGTCTTTTGAGCAGCGGAGCCACTCACTAGTCACCACCCTGATGTTCTTACCATTTGTAGACTTCTGTAATCCATACAATACGAGCCAAAGGTTGTTACAATTTACATCAATTATCTGGGTAAAATATGGTTCATTTGAGCATTCAACATCTTGGGTTCTGATACATTTACGGCTACCCATGAGCAGTCATTAACATCCAAGTTTGGCTCTTGTGAAAACTGGGCTACCCTCTTGCAAAGCAACATTACTGCCCAAATCAAGGACAAGGGGCAGCAAGCACATTGGAACACCTACACTTGCTTGTAAAATCTTGGTGTTTCTTCATTGTGATTGGGTCTGAATATTGGAGCTCACTCACCCTGACCCCTCCCACGGCATTGTGGAAGCAGCGTCATCTGAAGGACGAATGCCATTCAAGGCAGTGGCTCAATACAACCTCCTCAAACTATATATATTAGCCTCAGCAATGATGTGTGGATCCTGGGAACAAGTCAAAGCAAATGTTCTCCTTGCTAGCAACAACTAGAGAGAATTCTGGCTAGGTTTAAATAAAATGTCATTTTGTGTTTGATTGACATTGGTCCCTATCTGTGCCTTATTAACAAAGTTGATGATTGTAATTTGTTTTTTTTTAAAAATAAAATAGATAATCTTAAAAAAAGTTAGTCATTGGGTTCTTCAAATTTCTTGCTTGATCTGCCTGATGTACCTTTGTCTTCATATATTTTTTAATTTATTGAAGTTGGTATGGTTCAAATGGTGTTTCACATTTAGTTTTAAACATGAAAGGACATGTAAACATATGTTCTGCTTTTGCTATATAAAATATTAACATTGATTAGTTTGCAAGTAAGTATTGATAATGGAAGTTAAGCTTCACGGTGAATTGTTGCCAAATATTTGTTCAGTGTTATAACATGATGTTGTGGCCTTCCAGCAAGCCTGTTGCACTCCAAGTGCTTTTTGGGATCTGTGATGACTTGCACTGTCTGCTTTTCCTTCTAGGGCTCCTGGAAGTGTACCAAATGTCGGAGGCCTAATCCTTCTCAAAAGCAATACTGCCTTCAGTGCTGGGCACTTCGTAAAGGCTGGCACCTTAACTGTCCCAGGTTTACACCATGCGTCTCTGACCCAGCCATCATGCTCAGTGCGGATGTGGAGCAAGATGAAGGTTTTGATGTTCCCGACTGTCGGAGGTCCATTTCTGAGCCTCTGCTTCAGACTGAAGAAGTGAAATGTGGGGAGAAAGGGAAACATGCCCAGCATTGCTCTTCGGAATCCATAGAGAGACTTTTGCAGCCATCCACTTCACATATCAGCTTGTATGGAAGTAAAGAGGTGCTTGACTCCGCAGGCAAAGAAGCAAATGTGCAATACGAGGGATCCATGCAGTATCAAAGGAATCGGTTAGGGCCCTGCCTGCTCTGTGGTGTGCGTCCGAGATCTGGGAATATCATTCATGGAAAGACTGGACATCTTGTAGCATGCTACGTATGTGCTAAGATGTTATTCAAGCGTAAGCAGCCTTGTCCTGTGTGTGTGCAACCGATCAATACAGTCATAAAAACATTTGTAGCATAAACTACAAATCCTACTCTATTGAAATGAATGTGACGTAGAACAATTCAGCTTCCTGTTACGTCCTATAGATTCCAGTCTTTGTTGCATCAAATGGATATGATGAAGGAGATCTCTGCCTTCAGAAAAACAACTCATTTTGATCATTCCACATCAATCCATTGGCAGGACATTAGTCTGGATTCTCGTCAATTGTAAAACACACTGCAGAGGGGGGAATGCATTCAGTAACTACTTTGATTAATGACTTAATTAACAGTGAGACATCTTGGGAAGTAATGAGTCCATTTGAATTACTGAAACAATAACCTTGCTGTTTAAGCCTGTGGTTTTCAGTGTTTGCTACTATTTTAGTGAGATTAAAGTAAAGGTATTTTGGGGATTTAATGTGATGAGATAGTGCCAAATAATAATCCACAGAGCCATTGGCCATGACACTTAGTGGCACAGTTCTTTTTCCAACATTGTATCTAATTCTTTCTGATGGCAAGGGCGCGAAAACTGATGTGCCACAAAAAAAGTTTACTAAATGTGTAAAATTACAAAGTCGGCCAGAGCGATGATTGGATTTGTACTTCTAATATTAGATCAAGCTCGACAATTATTTTCAATTACTGTTTTACACTGGAGATGGGACATTTTCCCTTGCTTGAGCTAGAAAGACAGCAATTCCTTAGACTTTATACTTCACTAATTCTTCCCAAAGCAGCACCATCCAGAATTTGAAGGTTCTATCCAATGCTGAATTTCATGAAACACTAAAAAGTAGTTATCAATATTTAGCAGTTGATGGTGCTATAATGATAAGAATGAAAATCTACCACACAAACCAATATTTTGAGTCTTCTGTGCCCTCGGTACAAACTTTCCTCCACACAGGCAGCATGTTTGGTGTAGCAGTTACAGTGCCAGCGATTGGGGCCAGGGTTCGAATCCCCCACTGTCGGTAAAGAGTTTGTACGCTCTCCCCGTGTCTGCATGGCTTTTCTCCGGAGGCTCTGGTTTCGTCCCACCCTTCAAAAGTGTATCGGGTGCTGTAAGTCAATTTGGTGCCATTGGGCAGCACAGACTCTGACCTGCAGGTCGAAATTTTTTTTTAATTTTAAAAAAAAACAACTGGCCTGATTTTCCTCCTGATGTTATGAAGATTGCAGTTGCTGTTCCAAATGCATTTCTGGTTAAGAAAGAAAATTTAAAATTTCATCCTATTTTGAACCTCTGTATCGATTTATGTTTGTGAAACTCCTGTGACAGTAATTGCTCATGCTGACGTTAATATTTTCTCCCTAACCCTTCAATGGGTAGATTGTGAATTCAGATATAATTATAGCCGTCTTTGTTGAAATTGAGCTTGTGAGATTTATTTTCTCTGTGTTATAGAGTTGCTTTGTCATTATGCCTCACAGTGACCCAGATTGGTATGATTCTCAGATTGTTTTGCTTGTTCACTGCTTT
>NC_091473.1:253309186-253499790 GCF_036971445.1 Narcine bancroftii
CAGAACAGACTTCAGGTAGGGGAGAGAGATTCGGAGAGAACCTAAAGAGCAAGGTTTGATTATTTACAGCACAATGGAAGCAGATTCCAGCCCAATTTCACACAAATTTATCTATATATTGAAAATTGGCAAGAAACCCATGTCAAAACACGGAAAATGTACAAGATCCTTATGGACAGTGGGCAACCTGGGTCGCTAGCACTGCAATAGCATCATGCTAACTGGCCCACTGGTACGTTGAACAAGGTGCCAGAGGAAGTGATAGAGGCAGATACAATTGTAACTTTTAAAAAACATTTGGACAGGCACATGGTCAGGAAAGGTGTAGAGCAGAGGTGGCCAAACCTTTTTTGTTGTGGGCCACATATAAAAATAATGAGTCGTGGGCCAAACAATATTAAGCCTGGCAGTTTGCAACCACTCCTATCCATATTCAGTAAACACTTTTGGTCTGTACACCTTTTAATTCAGGTACCTTCCTGTTTTTCTCTCACACCTTGATGAACGGCTCAAGTCCAAAATGCCAGTAATAAATCTTTTCCTTCTATGGACACTGTGAGACATGCTGGGTTCCTACAGCATTTCTGTGTTTTTAACTACAGTCACAACGTCTGCAGACTTTCATGCTTCAACCCTGCTTGATGGCATTTGGATGGGAAATTCTACATAAAGCCACAAGATGGCACCAGCTATTGCACTTCCTACAATTAAAGCTTGCTGGTTAGTAGATAATTAATGGTTTATTGTCATAGCCATAATACAGATGCAATGGAAGTCCATGGTAACAACACACTAACAATTTAAGTATAATTAACTCAAACAATTGGGGGAAAAAGGAACATAAAGAAATATGCACAGTTGGCTGTTAGTGCAAAAGATGTGCCTTGTTAAGTGTGCAGACAGAGATGGTCCTGGAATAGTGTTAGGGTTACTTGGAATATTGTTTTCAGTTCTGGTCACCTCATTACAGGAAGGATGTGGAAGCTGTGAAGAGGGTGCAGAGGAGATTTACCATGATGTTGCCTGGATTGGAGAACATGTCTGTTGAGGTGAGGTTAGCAGAGCTGGGACTTTTCTCTTTGGAGTGAAGAAGGATGCGAGGGGATGCCTGCAAGATTATGCAAGGCATAGAGTAGCAAACACCATAAAGCGAGGGGAGGAAAGTTTAGGGGAAATGTCAGGGTTAGGCTTTTTTTTTACACGAAGAATGGTGGGTGCCTGGAATGCATCGCCAGGGGTGGTGATGGAGGCTGATGCAATAGGGACATTTAAAAGATTTTTAAGACAGGACCAGGGATGAAAGAAAAATAGAGGATCATGAGGTAGGGAGGATTTAGTTTTTTTGAGTAGATTTATTTAGGTCGGCACAACAGCGTTAGCCAGGGACCTGTACATTGCTGTTCTGTGTCTTCTGCATGACAGTAGCAGCGAGAAAAGTTGGTGATGTTGGCTGTCTTCCCAAGGGAGAACCTCACACAAAGTCGGTCCCCATGATGTCCATAAAGCATAGGAGCCGAATTAGGCCATTCAGCCCTTCGAGTCTGCTTCACTGTTCAAATCGTGGCTGATGTACTTTTCCCTCGACTCAAATCTCCTGCCTTCTCCCTTATTACTAAGAACCTCTCATTGTCAGCTTTAAATATAGCCAAATGATTCAGCTTCCATAGCCAACTATAGCAACCAATTCTGCCAAAAGAAGTTCCTCTTCATTGTTCTAAAGAGATGTTCTTTTATCCTGAGGCTGTGTCCTCAGGTTCAAGACGCTCCCTCCACTGGAAATATCTTCTCAACAACCATTCTATCCAGGCTTTCAGTATTCAGTAGATTTCTCCTCAACCCCAACCAGTCCATCCTATCCATACTCTGCTCCATACACCCACCACCCTCTGTGTAACAGAGTTAAATCTCTTCTTCCTCCCCCCCCCCCCCCCCCCCCCCCCCACCTTTAACCCATGCCCTCTGGTTACTGATTCTCCTACTCTGGGGAAAACACTCACACGATCTATTCTTCTCATGGTTTTCTACACTTCTCTGAGATCACCCCTCAACCTCCTGCTAATCATTTCCATAACTGAAAACAATCAATTTGCGGGTGAATCATTGTTAGTTTTCTCTGACTCCTCTTTAGTGCCACAGCATCCTTCCTGAGGGAAAGATTTACGGCACAAAGACATTTCTACCCATTGTACATTACTGACCCCTTGCCAACAATCACAAGTTCCTGCCTCCTCCGTGGGAACAGCTCTGCAGGTTCTTGATTTGATCAGTAATTGTTCCCCCCTCAAATGTACAACTGGTCCTCAGCCACAGATTGTTTATACTCGACACTAATCAGTTATTAGTCTGGAATAAAAATCTGCTCCTCTCCAAATATGCTCTAACCTGCCTGATGTTTCAAATATTTCCTGATTTTATTGCAAGGAATGCACATTTACCTCTGAACCTTGCCTTATGAGCCTAATTAAGTGTTTTGAAGAAGTAACAAAAGAAATTAATGAGTTAGGGTGGTAGATGTGGTCCATGTGGATGTTAGTAAGGCACGGTTAGTGTAGCAGTTAAATTTTAAATGAAATGTAGACATATAGCGTGGTAACAGGTCATTTCAGCCCACGAGCATGCTGCCCAATTGCACCCATTTAACCTACACCCCTGGTACGTTTCGAACGGCGGGAGGAAACTAGAAAAGCCCCCCTGGGAAAACCCATGCAGACACTAAGAGAACATTCAAACTCTTTACAGTGTGGGATTTGAACTCCAGTCCTGATCACGTGCTATAACCGATACACCTTGCTGACCCATTAAAGTTATTGCAATGCTGATACAAGGCCAGTGATCTGGGTTTGAATTCTGTGCCGTTTGTAAAGAGTTAGTATATTCTCCCTGTCTTTGTGGGTTTTCCCTGTGGGCTCCAGTTTCCTCCCACTGTTCAAAATATACAGGAGGGTTGTAGGTTAATTGAGTGTAATTGAAGAACACGGGGTTGTGGGCCTTAATGGTAAGTCTAAATTTTTTAAAATGTAAATTTAACAATTTCTGCCATGAGAGACTTAAAGCACGGAATCCATGGAACCTTGGCTGTGTGGATTCAGAATTGACTTGTCTGCAGAAAGCAGAGGGCAATAGTGGATGGAACATATTCTGCCTGGAGGCCAGTGACCAGTGGAATTTCACAGGGATCTGTTCTGGGACCCCTGCTCTTTGAGATTTTTATAAATGACCTGGATGGAGAAGTAGAGGGATGTGTCAGTAAGTTTGCAGATGATACTAAGGTTGGAGGAGTTGCGGACAGCGTAGTGGCTTGTTGTGGGTTAAATCGGAATATAGACAGGATGCAGAGTTGGGTAGAAAAGTAGCAGATGGAGTTCAATCTGGACAAGTATGAAGTGATGCATTTTAAAAGGTCAAACCTGATTAATGGCAGTATTTCTAACAGTGTGGAAGAACAGAGGAACCTTGGGGTTTAAATCCATAGATCTCTCAAGGTTGCAATGCACATTATCTGGTTAGACTTGGAATATTCTGGTCTGGTTGCCTTATTACAGAAAGGATGTGGAGACTGCAGAGATGGGTTACCAGGATGTTCTTGGATTGAAGAATGTATCTTATGAAACAAGGTTAATAGAGCTAAGAGTTTTTTTCTTTAGAGTGAAGGAGGATGAGAGGAGACTTAATAGAGGTCAAGATTATGAGAAGCATAAATAAGGTGGACAACCTGCACCCTTTTCCTGGGGCGGGAGTAGCGAACACTGGAGGACAAGGTGAAGGGAGGAAAGTTTATGGGAGATGTCAGGGGTAAGTTTTACACAGAGTAGTGGTTGCCTGGAATGGCGTGGTGGCAGAGGATGGTACACTAGGGACATTGAAGAGACTCTGAGACAGGCACATGGAGGTAAGGAAATAGAGAGCTTATGAGTGTGAAGTGGGGAAGGTTTAGCTCTTTTGCGTAGGTTTATGTAGGTTGGCACAACATTGTGGGCTGAAAAGCCTGTAGGGTTCTAAAGGACTGACCCAATCTTCCATCAACGCAATCTTGAGAAGACCTTCAGAGTCGTCGACAAAGTGAATGAGATGAAGATTTTTTTCTCCAAATATGACGTGATTTTAATTGTCGTAGATCAGGTTTAAGGGACTGAGAGTTCTATTCTCTAAATGCATATATTTGCATCAGAACAGATCGTTCTAATCAAATTAATGCATAATAACTGCATGGTGCAAACCTTTCCATTGCCACTGAATACCTTGTGATGTGTAATCCTCTGACTCGCCCCAACGGATGATCCGTGTGTCAGTCCAAAATCTCCAACTAAATTTTTTTCAGAATGGGATGGTCAAAGACTGAGGCGGGCAAGGCTACCAGTCACCACTCTGTCAACTTTCTACAGGAGCACCATTGAGAGCATTCTGGCCAGCTGTATCACAGTGTGGTACAGTTGCTGTAGAGCAGTGGTTTCAAACTTTTTCTTTCCACTCACATACCACCTTAAGTAATCCCTATGCCTTAGGTGTTTAGGTGGAATGCAAATGGGAAGAAAAAGTTGGAAAACCACTGCTGTAATCAAAACCTTTCTCCAAGCAATTTGTTAAATGTTGGGAGTTAAGACAGACATAGCTACAGGCCACAACCTGTATGTTGACAGTCACGCTGAGGGAGAAAGAAACATGGAGTTAGGACAAAACTTCAGGATTGAAGGGTATCCATTGAGATCAGAGATGCAGAAGAATTTCTTCTGCCAGAGGGTGGTAAATCTCTGGTATTTGTTGCCACAGGCAGTTGTGGAGGTCAGGTCATTGAGATTGATGGGTTCTGGATTATCCAGGGCATCAAAGGTTATGGGGAGAAGGCTGGGAAATGGATCAGCTCATGGTTGACTGGCAGGGCAGACTTTATGGGCTGAATAGCCTAAGTCTTAGGGAGTTCCAGAAGATTTGGTTTGAGATGTTGTGAGGGCATCTCTCTCCACGGGTGGAGGAAAGAGCCTAGAACTTGGCCCATCGTCTCAGGATTGAAGATGGAGATTATATTTTTCCACTGGAGAGAGCTATGTAGTCTGAGTCATTAAAGATATTCAGAGTTAGGTTTGGTGGCAGAGAGTTGAGGATCATGTGGAAAGTGAAGAGAAGCCAAGATCAGATCAGTTGTGACCTTTACTGAATCACAGCTCAAGGGGCGAATGGCCAGATCCTGCAATTAGTTCAAAAGACAATTCATCTTGAGAAAGCCTGAACACCATGGAGCAGCCTCGTGTTCCAATGCGCAATGAAACTCAAGCAATCAAAATATTCCCTCCTGTTGAAATTCTGACCCTTAGATGGACTGAACAACACAACCAAATTTATACAGCATGGCAAAACGCCCTTTTGGTCCACGAGCCCGTGCCGCCCAATTAACCTACAACTCCCGGTACGTTTTGAACGGTGGGAGGAAACCCGTGCAGTTACAGGGAGAACAAACTCCTTACGGTCCAGATTCAAACCCTGGTCCTGCTCTCCGATGCGGTAACAACGTTGTGCTAACCCAAATTGTTTTTAAAGAATTCATTTATTGTATCCTAACACAGCAAAACATCAATCTTGGATGCTCGCTGGAGTTAATTCTCCAGAACAGTCAGTCGCAGGGGAAACATTCAAATTCCATCCACATTATGTACGTCCCACACCCCCAAGATCTAAGGCAGAGTCCCACCAGTAACAGAGAGACACAAATGTTCCATTCCCCCAGATTCTTTATTTGTATTTACTCAATTGACATTGTCTCTTAACTTTCCTTGACAGGAAGAGAGAGAAAGAGAGAGAGACAGACAGAGAGAAAGAAAAGAGACACTGCACATGTTCACTTACTACAATCTTTCAAAACATGAAGCACATTCCACCAAAAGCACATTTAACTGAAGGAAATAAGTAATACAATTACAGAGCTATTTGCATAGTTCTAAATAAACAATTTATTTACAACAGGATAAAAAAGTTATCCATAAACAATTGATGGAGAAATATTTATTCTTTTTAATACAAGATCGCAGGATACATTTCTCTTTATGATTCACAAATGCAGGCTGCTTGTAAAAAATACTCTGAAGTTTCTAGATCACGCTTTTTGAAGTTTTGAGAAATCATCGCCAATTTTAAAATCTGATTAGCTTCCCAACGGAGTGTATTAGTCATTGATTGTTTTGTGTTCGGGAAGAAGCTGTTTTGACTTTTCATTCCATCACAAGAACCATATAAATACATGCAAAACATTTTACATACAGGTTATATCACTAGTAATTGGAGAAAAAAATATCAAAATGCAGGGTACAGCACTCCAAGCTGAGAACATTCGGTACATGCTCTGATCCACCACAGTACATCATGCATACTACAGAATTAATTAGTCAGTCATTTTCTAAAATTTTTAAGCTTTTTGTGATTTTTTACAAAAATACCAGTGTTTATTACACCAGTTACCTCATTCTTGCTAATTCTGCATTTCAAGAAATTGTTTAGCTTCCCTAGTGAGTTTATTGAAGAATGGAGTTGTTCAAAAACTGAATACATATTTTATACATTCACTTGTGCAATGGAGCTGTATCACAAGATCTCTTGCCCCGGTCTCTCACACCTCTTTTAAACTTTCCAGACTCACTGTGACCCCTACTAAACAGACGAAGAAGACATGAATGCTGTCACCGTACAGAAATTGTTGTGACATGGTTACCCTTTTCCCCACCGATATTACGCTCATTGGAAAGGGAGAGCTGTGGTGGTAGAATGAAGAGCCGGATGCATTGAAAGTTTAAAAAAAAACCCAGCAGCGTCCCCTTAGTAAAAGGTAAAGAGAAGCAGCAGGGCATCACACCCAGTCTGCCGATCTGATTCATGAAGGAACCCAGATGTAAGACGCGTGTTAAAGTTAAATCTTGAAAGATGGGAAACTAATTAAGTTAGTGAAGTGCACTATTTTGGATGCTTATTGAACAGAATATATACCATTAAGCTACAGCACCGTACATTTTTATTCCATAGTGTGTTTTTATAGCTTCTTTTTAGTGTCACTCAGTTTTAAATAAAGCAGAGGATAAAATATACATAGAAACAGAATTATACATGAAAAATTCTCAGACCAAATTAATATCAACAAAATGTATATAATACTTCAAAACTAAGCACAATTTTATTATGAGAGCAAAGGTGTCCCAAGTGAATGGAAGTAGACAGTAAATTAAAATGCCTACCAATAATTTGGCATATCGAGGTAATGACCCACGCACGCTAGATCCTGCGATTCTCTCAATTTCTCATTTGTAAATTTTGTTCCAAAATTTGAAACGGTGCTTTGAAAACCAAAATTAACCAATCAGAAAGCCACCGGCAGCAAGGATCCACTGGAGTGAATAGAAACTAGTGATCACTTTCTCTGTCTAACAAAATCCACTGCTCTCTACTGAAGAAACTCGTACACACTTTTCCCACTACGTGGTGAAAGGTTGGATTTATTTGAAAACTTCACATCAACAATCCTTCATCTTTAGCATGGCTTGGCGATAAGGTTGGAGAGTGCTCATTACTACTAAAGCAATATAGCAGAGACAGAAAGCTCTCACTTTGGAAAGTGTGCCAACCAACACGGACAACATTGAGATATATATTTATACATTTTAAAACACCAATAACAACAATGGAAAAAAAACACACTTCTAGACCAGGACAAAAGTTGATTGGAAAACTCAAAATGCTTTAAGAGAGCCTGCAGTCTCCTATTACCACTGCCTTACTGGTTCCATGCCCGATTTTACCATTACAGAGCAAATCCTGCGAGATTGCATGAAGTTTACACCTCTAGGAAACTAGGAATTAAAATGTACACTCCTTAAAATAGCTGTGCTGACCAGATGAATGGAGTCAAAGAGGATAAAGGGGGACTCTGGGTATTTTTTTTTAAATATATATTTTTCTTTAAAATAAAATCTGCTTATGGTCCCAAAACCCTGTGTAAATACATACACGTCTTTCCACACCAACTACTCAAAATCATTACTCCAAATTACATTCTTACCCAGTGGTTTTCAACCTTTTTAGTTCCACTCACATTCCACCTGAATTAATCCTGATGTCATAGGTGGAATGTGAATGGAAAGAAAAAGTTGGAAACTACTGCTGCAGAGAAATCAAAACCTTTCTCCAAGCAATTTGTGTAAGGTTGGGAGTTTACAGAGATACAACAGGTGTTATAAAGGCTTAATGTAAAACCTTTTGTAAGGCAGGCCATTGCTTTCTAAGGGGAAAAAATGCTATATTACATAGCCCTTTGAGGGCCAGTGGTTCTCAACCTTTTTACCCCACTCACATACCACCTTAAGTAATTCCTTACTAACCACAGAGCACCTGTGGCATAGGGAAAAAGGATGAAAACCACTGCTTTAAGCTATTCATTTCTGCTTTTTGCTGTCTCTCTCAGTGGTTAACACCCAAACCTGAATTACTCTTGACATACAATGCCAGTGTAAAAACACTGCAAATCTATTTTTTTTTTTACCTCAGAACAGTGATATTGAAGATGGCTTCTTTTTTAACCAATGCTACATGGGGGGGGGGGGGGGGGGGGGAAGAAAAGACAGCCTTTGGCGGGAATCTTGCATTAATTAATATACTCTCCATCTCAATACCTGTAATAGGCACATGGCTTTACACCAGGATGTGTGACACCCTTATATGTTCAGGAGAAACTGAGAATTTGCCCAATTTGTTTCCACACTACAATGTGGTAAGGGCACCATAAACACGTACAAGGCTTTTGTTACATTTCTAACATTAGAACTCAGCTATGAACAAAGACCTTGAATCACTTGCTTGTGATTTTAATTAAGTGGAGAAACTAATTAACTCCATGGACAGTAAATTTGAAATGTTTGTACATGACTCCATTAGGGTTAGGGTAGATAGACATTCTATCTACAATCATTTAACTGCTTGCAATTAGCAGGAGAGCGATACATCATCGCAATCAAAGGCCCTGTACTGTTCTAGAAATGGAATTCTTGAACTGATGCTTAAACGCAATCAGCTGGGGGAACTCAGTGGGGCCGAACAACATCTGTGGGAGAAAATCGACATTTGAGTTTTGTTTTTTGGAAATGTCATTAGTGTATCCTGTATTTCTGTAATTGTCAGGGGTTTTAGTAATTTCGGTAATTCAATGTTTGATAAAAAATCATCTATTTTGTCATTCTTCCCTGGGTTTTCGGTTGATGCAATTGCTTATAAATTTTTTTTAAAAATTGGGCTATAATGAGATCTGTTTATCCTCATTGCTTGTTCTGGTTTTAGTTGCCAAGCCAATATTTCGTGGGTTTTCTCTCCTATGTTAAATTTGACATGTCCGGGAGCAGGGAGCTCTCCCAAAGAGGATGGACCGAGCAGTGAAGCCAGTAAGTGGCCAGCTCAGTGGCGACGTCCCCCAGGTGGTCTGGAGCGTCGGCTTGGGGAGCCTGAAAAATAAATGGCAGCGTGCATGCGCGGTACGCATTTTAAAGAGGACGCTGATGGGGACGGATGCCGACAGCAACACACTGACTCGGTAATGGGAGAAGCCGCGACAAAGACACCAATAGAAGCAAGATCAACACGGAGCCAAGAAATGGAGCAAGAGAAAGAAGATCAAGAGGAAGATAAAGACATGCAAGAAAAAAAACAGAAGCAGATGGTGGATAAGGAATATTTTGACAGTCAAATCAAAATTCTAATGGAAACAATAATGACTGAGTTCAGTACTATTAAAAAAACCAAGCAAGAGACAGATGTGAAAATACAAAGAATGAACAAGGCTATGGCAGAAATGAGAAAGCAAAGTGATGAAGTGGATGACAGAGGGATAGGCGTGGAAATGGAGGTGAATGAGTCAAGAGAAAAATTGGAAGATAGAGATAAGGAGATTAACAAGACACATGACTTATTAGCCCAAATAAATGGACATTTTAGAGGATTTCAGCGGATGTAATAAGATAAAAATAGTCAGCCCGAAAGAAGGTGAAGTAGGGGCAGATATAAAAGGATTTATAAAAAGATGGATCCCTCAGATCTTGGGAAAAGAAGAACTCCAAAAAGAAATTGAAAGAGCCCACAGAGCATTGGTGCCAAAGCCACAGCCACAGCAGAAACCGCGATTCGTTCTAATAAAACTACGATACACAAGAGAGAAAATATTGGAACTGGCAATGAAAAGAGTGAAAGAAAATAATGAACCTTTGGAGTACAATGGGGAAAAAAATATTTTTTTTTATCCAGATATTAGCTTTGAACTTTTAAAGAAGCAAAAGGAGTTTTAACAAAAGCAAAACTTACTTGATGAAGGGCTCCAGCCCAAAATGTGGACTTCCCTCACCCCACTGCCATGGATGCAGCTTGACTCACTGAGTTCCCCAGCAGATTCAGATACTGGGATTCTGCAGTTTCCTGTGAGTCTTAAAGCGATGGTCTGGTTTCTCTCTCCACGGATTCTGCCTGACCTGCTGAGTGTTTCCAGCATCTCTGGTTTTCACCCTAGATTTCCACTTTTCAGATGTGGGAAGCGGCCTGGCACTCAGTTCCTCGCCCCTTGATGGGAGTGAGGCTTGGGGACTCCATTCAGGTCTTGAGTAAATGGTTTCAAACTGACCTGATCAGTTCAGGTGTATCTAATCAAGGCGGGGGTATTGTGGGTGGGAGAGCAAAATTTAAAATAAAGTTGTGGTTGAATACAGTTCAAACACCACTTCAGGACACTGTAATATTAAAAGGAAGCAGTTAACAGTTCCAATTCGAATGCCGTTAGGATTTAAGCAGTGGTTGATAGAAATTAATTTGCAATTCAGGCTCTGCCATTTGAAAAAAGTCCCACCGTGCAGTCACTGTTCCTGCAGTGTCAGAATGAGAACAGCAACCCAGTTCCATGCTGTGGTGGGGCCAGGATAAGACTTGGGTTACTGTGTGTGGCAGGGAGACAGCAGTGGGTCTCAACCCCTGCCCCCTGCAGAAAACGCCAGAAGTGAAACCCGAGGAGGTAACCTCACTCTCACACGGCCTGTTCAGCGGGATGCATCTCGGTTTTATCACAAGATTATGCAAAGAAAGAAACAAAGCCTTTATGTAATTCAGTTAAAAGTTCTAATGCACAAGAATGAGAACTGCTAATAAGCCTTTTACACATGAAAATAAAATTGGACACCATCGGCTGAATCTCATTCATTATTCTACCACTTGGCTTTGTGGAACTGAGCCAATACACATACTGGAATAAAGCCTCTGGTTGAATCTTCATCCGGAAAACTTCTGCCACCTATGTCCTTCACCCCCAACTGCTTTATACAGGACAGGGCTTAGATTTTTGACACAGCATCGGGTTAGATCAGTGGTTCTCAACTTTTTTCCCCTCCACTCACATACCACCTTAAGTACTCCCTTACCAACCACAGACGCCATCGGTGCTCTGTGGTTAGTAAGGGATTACTGAAGGTGGCACTTGAGTGGAGGGGGAAAGGTTGAGAACCACTGTGTTAGACGCATCTGTTTGCTTCTCCCAGAGATCATTTCCACTTCTACCAGTTAGTGTTCAACTGCCACCAGCACCAATTACTCTGCAGGCTTAAGGCCACACTTACCTCTTTCCCCGGCGCATTGTCACTGATTATTGATCACAATACGGTTCGAACCTTGCCGATAAATTCCATTCTGAGAAGTGGCCATTCTCCTGGAACCATTTCATTATTTGGACAGGCTTGCATCTTTAAATCTCAAACCCTTTGGTGCAGAACAGGACTGTGTGATTACAGCAATGCCTCGTCACCTGGTGCAAACGCCATTTGTGGAAATAAAGCCTCTGGCTTTGCTTTCCTTCTCAATCAGAACAGTCTTAGAGACCCTCAGCCCCGTGGAATTTATAGCATGTCCTCTTCAGCTTCGGAGTAACTCAGGTGGTTCCTCCATTTTCTGCCTATTTTCATAGGGTTAGAGATGTTTCTCATCCAGCTGAAGCCTATCATTTCAGGGCGAATATCTGCACTCACTCAATTCATCCGTAGGGAAAAGAACAAATCCATGGGCGGGGAAACACTGTCTCTCTGCCCAAATCTGCAAGTCTAAAGGCAAGGCTGGACACAGGCTGAAGTATATTAATTGTTCTGTGAATGACCATTAAGGTGAAACCTTGGGGTTGGAGAGCAGCAAGCTAAACCCACATCACCTGCCTGGTGACACAAAAGGGTGCACGCAACTTGTACAGTTACAGCCCTTTTGGCCCACGAGCGCTTGCCGCCCAGTTGCACCCGATTAACCTGCACCCCAGCACGTTGCGAACGGAGCCCTTTCCCCGGGGAAAAGCCTCGCGGACACAGAGAGGACGTACCAACTCCTGCCAGGGATTTGCACTCCAGTCACGGTGGCTGTGACAGCGCTGCGCCAACCATGCCCCCTTAACCTGGTCAATCCCTTCACACTAAATGAAACTTGAAATTCAAAACTTTACAGCGCACACTTCCCTCGAGTTGTTTTTGCTCTGTGAATTTTCAGGAATAAAAATGCTTCCTAGCTCAGAGGACGAAAGACCAGAGATTTCAATTTTAAAAATGCTCATTGGGAAATCCTCCAAGGGCCAGGCAGCACCTTTGGTGAAACAGTTTCACAATTTCAGGTGGATGCAGTTAAACCCTCGCAGCTCCGAAGGAAGGCCAACAACCTGAACATTGAACCCACTTCTCTCCATGGACGCTGCCTGCCTGGCTGAGTGTTTCCAGTGTTTACGATCTCGGCCACCCTTCATCTGCAGCTCGGGTCCAAGGCGTTTGCCCAATCTACATCTTCAGCGTCCTCTGCTTGCCTCGCCAGCACTTCCTTCCCAACAGCCTCTACTCTGCCAACACCGTTGAAAATGAGGAGCAAATGAACCAAAAAAAAAACCAATAGAAACACTCAAGCATTCTCAGAAACGGTCCAAAACAAGTTTTGACAGCTGTACATGCCCCAAATAGAGCAATGCAAATAATTAAGCAACTTTTCCCAGAAAGAAGCACACAGAATATTTGTTCTTTGTACAAATTAGTGCATAGTTGTTTAAAATAAAATCCCATTTCCACCTTCATAAATTACACAAACCTAGACAATATTGTCCAATTTAACATTATATGATCAAGTTGCATCATTCCTTTTTGGTTGGTGATGTGGAAATATAATTTTATCAACATATAAATGACATCAATTTTCTTTTGCTAAAGGTTTTTCGCCATTTTCCAAACATTATAGCAACTTCTTGAAATTAATCTCGGAAGCTCCTCCCAATCTCAACACAGCAAACCTTTGCCTGTACACTCCCTCAAACTAGTGAAAGAGAATACCACAAGACAATCTCAAATCAAATGGGAGTGCTGTGTGCACACCACCTGGTTTGCGCCGATTCACACCAAGATTTTGGGGTGATTCTGTCCTTCAATGTGTCCCAAGGCTTGGAGGTGCTTTAGCAACATCTCCTTCAGGAAGTGGCACTTACATCTTCACAGAGGTCATACCGTGGACAGGAGTTATGGTGGAGGAGCATTTTGGGGGGTGGGGGGGGGGGGGGGGGAAAGACAGTGCTCAAGGTAATCTAGGAAGGGTCCCCAAGCCGAACCATTGACTGGCCGTGGCTCCCCCACCGATGCTGCCCGACCCGCTGAGTCTCTCCAGCAGCTCAGTGTTGGCGCGCAGCCATCTTGCCCCGTGTCCAGTTCTGTAAGCAACACTTGAATATGGCAAGGGGCCACTTTCACTCCAGACAAAAACATGTCACCTTCCCAAAGTTCACTGCAATTTTGATGAAGTGGTGCTAACTTCACAAAGGAATCCTATGAACCCACTAAACTATTTCATCAAATTAAGAAGCTGTCAAAACACCTGACATGATCCTACTAGTCAGAGGTGTCATGCTCAGGTGTAGAATCAGGCTAATATGAATCTGGGTACAGATGTGCACGATTCTATTGCAGGCTTGTTAATTAAATAAAACTTTTTTTTATATCTGTACATCTTCAAACACAATCCCACTGAACCTTTCTAGGAATTAGCCTCTAAGTTAGGATTTCCCTTGAAGAAAAAGCAATGTTTTATCATTATTAATTTAAAGAACCAAATGGCATATACTGGCTTTTGGAGTTGCACTTTCAACCAGGAGCTTCAAATAAGGAGTCTGCATGGAATATTCAGAACCAAATTCTCGTCTTTGGGTTATGGGTTTGAACTTGGGTAAAATAAAACCCAGAGACATTTGGTATGATTTCTCAGGAGGACTCGGGCCAGTTCTTCCGCACAGCAGTTCCATCTGTTTGGAAGGATTGACTGCAGGATGGTTTTGATTGAGTGTCAGCCTTAAGGATGGGGAAATGTGGAATGGGGAACGGCTAGGGGGCACCTTGGGCCCTGGCACCTCGGCAGTGAATGAAAGAGTTCACCATGCTTGTGGTGATGCTACACAACAATCAGGCTCTTCTTCTCCGCTTCACCAGCCATCCGGCCAAAGCAAAAGAAAAAGAGAACATACCAACACCAAACCATCCCATTCTTTCCCCCCCCCCCCCCACCCATTTCAAACCCTCACGATAATGCCACCAATCTTTGAGTAGTTCTGGGAAGCTCTGAAGAACGTTCCCATCAAATCCAGCTCACTAAATAGTCTGGTGCAAACGTGCCAGATGTCAAAAAGGATTTTGGGTGCACAGGACCAGTACACTGACATCTAGAGACGTTTGCCTCTTGGGCATTTGGAAGTCGGTTGGATGAAGAACAAAGGAAACAGGAAATGGGACCAAAATCAAGTTGATGTCTATCCTGCCCCACCATCTGATATTGCCCGACTCTTGTGCGTCAACCAGGAACCCCTGGGTTCCAGGAGGTGACCATGAAATTTCTGGCTTTTCCAACTTCAACTGGTGACAGGAATTAAAAAAAAAAAGGCTTAATGTAAATTACACTTTAATGTGCTCAGCAAGGAACATTCTATGTATTCTTCTGACCTGACGGATTGGTCTGTTTTCAGATCTCAGGTGGCGTTTTGTGTTTCAATGCCACAGTTGCTCACAGAAATGCTCCCTCTACCCCCCTGCTCAAGACGTTTTAGAACCTGAGGGTCTTTCTTCCCCCAACAATTTGCCAACTATAATATGTTTTTTAAAAAAAAAACTTTCTGCAAGACAAGATGAAATAGTGTGAAAGCTGCAAGTGCAAAGGTTCGAGCACTGGGAGTACGAGGGCATGGTCAGATTGATGTTTCCAAACTGTGGAGAGGGCTTCCTGAAGCAGATAGGGCAAGCTTGTCAGCGTCTGAGAGTGGGGGAGTGATCCCACTGTCCACAGCATTGTTGTTCTTGTTGGATGAGTGGAGGGGGGTTGGCACCCCACAGTTGGCGAGTCCATTGATTTCGACATCGGTCTCATCAATCAGTGGAATCCGGGGTGCGTCATCTTCCATTCCGAATTCAGGGTGGGTCATGAAGTTGTGGATGGAGCTGCGAGATTCTGGCTTCTCTATCCCCTCGTACAGAGAGCTACGGAACGCATTCACCACTTTGATCTGCAGGGCAGAGGGGCCAAAAGAAGAACACAGAGAGTAGCAAAGTTAGAGAAGCCTTTGGTCCTGGCAAGGGAAAAGCAAGGTTTGTATTTGTGCTGTGAGAATGGAGATCGTACAATATTGTCGATACGAAGCGGTCAGGACTGGGAGCGGTGGAAGCTGCAAATAAAATAAAATAACACAACACTGGAAATGTAACTATGACAAATGGAGAAAAATTAAAATTAGTTGTTCAACCGAATAAAGATACAGCAACTCGTATGCAGACTGGACTCAAGGAGGCAGTGCCTGATTTAAATGACAACAGACTGATTCTTTTAAGGCAAAAGGAGGGGTTTTTTTTAAAACAAAAAGAGGTTCTGAGAAGTACAAAATTTGAAGCAGACTGCTTGAAAGGAAGGCAAAAACATCATGGTGGGGGTGGGGGGGGTCATCAACAGGGAAAGTGGAGCCTTGCTCTTCATAATGGCCAACGCAGCATTGGGATGTGAGGAAGTATCATAAAAAAAATGAAAGGTCAAAAAGCAACGAGACTCAAACGGTTTTTACTGTGGAGAAGATCAAAGGCAACAAAATTTGTAGAAATAACATGAAAGCAACGCCGGCTGGGCAAACGTGAGCACTTCCTTGGAGCACCATTGCCAATTCTCCCTCCAAATGGTGTGCAAAGGGTCACAGTTTCATGGACAGAACTAAATGTCCATGTCCACACTGGGCACGAGCTGATTTGCGGGCACCCCACTCTATCCAAGCAATGGCAGAAAATAATCACGGGGACTGAAAAGAATGGAAGTCCGGAAAATCCATCCGTTCCTCACCACCACGTGGTGCACTGACGGGACCAACAAGGTTCGGCTGTAACTGCGACTTAGATGGTTAATCAGTATTGCCACACATTCCTTTGGCTTGAGTGTATCCCGAGGCCAACAGAAGGGGTTTGGCGTGGCACACAGACTGTGCTGATCCATCCCAATGGTGCATCTTCCTGTCACCTCCTTCCCTGACGCCTAGTGCCAGAGAGAGAAACAGCAAACCCCAAGCCAGGCCAACAAACTCGACAAACTAATACTATTAGAACAATTTGGGGAATTGGGGGGTGGGGGTGGGGGGGGGAAGGTTGGGGGAGTAAAGTCAAGGTGCAGTCCAGAAATGTTGGACATCAAATGGGATTAAATACCAGAGAAGATAAGACTGAGGATTTGGATTCTATAAAAAGCAGATGAAGATGTAAAAGAGCGTGAATGACCACAGGTTTTAACAGATTCCACCAACACAGCTGCAATTATTCTCTAAATGATGGATTACTGTGACAATACCAGTGTTGACACAAACAAAATGGTCCCAACTGCTTTGTTCGATCCACTGCAATAAGTGATAGAAACATTTAACAGTGAAGGTCAAAGTAAAGGGTCACAATCCTCACAGGTTATGCAACAAATAAACACGACTCAACAGAATCACAATGCGTGACCGCCACTGGTCGCCATGCTAGGAGCTGCAAGGGATTCTTCACGGGCAAACATCAGCGG
The DNA here is from genome assembly GCF_036971445.1 of Narcine bancroftii. NCBI lineage: Eukaryota > Metazoa > Chordata > Chondrichthyes > Torpediniformes > Narcinidae > Narcine > Narcine bancroftii. The sequence goes on from NC_091473.1 coordinate 253,326,266, forward strand.
CTTAAACTGAGCTCACAGGGTACGAACCAGCGGCGCGCACATGCAGAGCAGCAGAGTAGGCGACGCAGAGAGGCCTAATATTCGTTGGAGAGCAGCAGCGATCATCGAGGATCCACCCCACCCAGCACACATTCTGTTCTTGCTGCTGCCATCAGGAAAGAGGTCTCGGTGCCACAAGACTCGCACCCCCAGATTCAGGAACAGCTGCTCCCCCTCCGCCCTCAGACTCCTCAACAACAAACTCAATCAGGGTCTTGTTTACGGACTCTTACTTGGGGCACTTAATTTGGCTTTTTTCTCTCTCCTCTCTGTATTGCATATTGGTTTACATTGGGTACAGTTTTATTTTGCACGACCAACGTGGTAATTCTGCCGTGCCCACAGGATCTCAGGGTTGTATGTGACATCATATGAACTCTGACAATAAATCTGAAATCTCAATATTCCACCCGGTAACACACAAAGAACAGCCAGAGCTGCACACTTGCAGAGACAAAGCCATCCTCAAGACACTGGATTCACCCGAGCACCCAGGCCCTCCCACAATCCAGGGGCTTGCTCAATTTGTCTCAGTGGCACATCTTCCTGTCACCTCCTTCCCTCACGCTGGATGCCGGAGAGATGCCTGGATGCCAGGCACGGCCAACAAACTCTACAAACTAGGTAGAATGTCTGCGGGAAGTGGGAATAAAATCAAGGTTAAATACCCTCAGAGGTCAATAGGAGATCAGCAAAAAAATTCTCTGCCCAATACAAGAGCAACTGCTCTGGTCAAACAGTTGCTGGTCACCAGGTATTGGAAAGTGTGTGCATTTGGAAAGACAGTTCTTGCATTGTTTTTCCCTGCTTTGGATAAAGCGTGAACTCACCTGGGATTTAATTTTGCTGTCACACAATATTTTGCACAGCTTAAAAAATTAGCGAACGGTTTTTCTCTTTAATTTTTTTGAGTTGGTGAACCAGTGACTTGGGAGTCACTCTCAATTACTCCCCCTGTACCCTCTCCTCCAAAGGCACCAAAATACATCAGACAGACAGACGTTTGTCCTCCTGTTACAATTGGGGAGAAAGGTAGACAGTAACACAGCCAAACGTGGGTTTCTTTTAACACCAGTGTGACTGATGGTGGGTGCAAAGTGCATTGGAGATCTGATACTGAGCTCTAACGATGTCATCAGAAATGTGACCTATTAGATTAAGGCACTCCTATGGACTGGAATTATGAAAAGCAATATTATTTGATAAGGCATGTTGGCAAAAGTCTCTTGTTGGCTGAAGTATGATGGCATCAGATCACATTTACATCGAAGGAAAATCGATTGGATTTTAGGACCCAAACATTACAGTAGCTAATGATCCAGACCAGGGTATAAGACGGAGTAGTAAATGGCTTTGAGGACAGATCAGACTCTAACCTGAACTAACAGGGACGGGACACCCATGAGATGTGGAAGTTTGCTTCCGCTTTGAGCACCTTTGAGCAGCGGTCTTAAGTTCCCCTGTGTTTGTAAAAAGGATGTCCCTCCCCCAACAACACCCCCCCCCACCCCGCCCCTGCCAGCATAGGAGCCTGTGGGTTACTTTAGATGGGTGAGAGGAAGGAGGACACCTGCATTTGTTGGTGTCTAATGGCATTGCGTGGAACAGCCCAACATAGGGACAGACCCTTCGGCCCGTTTGTACCGAACACGATGCCCAAATTAGGCTAAACCTCTGCTGCCTGCACATGATCCACACCCCTCTATTCCTGTATATTCATGTGTCTACCCAGAAGTTCAAGCACCATTGGCAGGCCTGTTCCAGGCACCCACCACTCTCTGTATATAAAAAAAATGTCCCGCACATCTCCTTTAAACTTACATTTCTAACTAAAATATAAATTCTACACACGACACTACAAACTTTAGGAAATAAAGTTACAGTCACTATTCAGATACCCCAATGCACACGTATGCTATCAGAAGAGAAAGCAGATTGTGTGGCAGTCACCAGAATGGCTCCCCTCTTTTCCCAAGACGTGATGCTGGGTAAAGGCAACTCTTACCCTCAGATTGAAGCTCACTTTTAAAACCACCCGCAATTGATCAAAAGTAGCCCCGTCAGCTAAATGACAGTTTGTATGGACATGAAGAACTGCTGGAGCAGATTTTAAAATCGTAATAAAAATCTGCTGCAGCAAACTCAGCAGGTCGAGCTGCATCAATGGTCGATGTTTCAGAATGGAACCCTTCATCAAGACTGAGAACGCAGAGAGAGGCTAGCCAGTATTGTGAGGGCAGGGTGGGAGGGGTTGGAAGGCCTTTGACAAGGTCCCACATGGGAGGTTGGTCAGGATGGTTCAGACGCTCGGTATTCATGGTGAAGTAGTGAACTGGATTTGACAATGGCTGGACAGGAGAAACCAGAGGGTGGTGGTGAACGATTGCTTCTCAGACTGGAGGCCTGTGACTAGTGGTGTACCTCAGGCATCAGTACTGGGACCATTGTTGTGTGTCATCTATATCATTGATCTGGATGATAATGTGGTAAATTGGATCAGCAAGTTTGCAGAGGACATTAAGATTTGAGATGTCGTTGTCAGCGAATAAGGTTTTCAAAACTTGCAGATGGATCTGAACCAGCTGGAAAAATGGGCTGAGAAATGGCAGATGGAGTTTAATGCAGACAAGGGTGAGGTGTTGCATTTTGGAAGGACAAACCAAGAAAGGACGTACACAGTAAATGGTTGGGAACTGAGGAGTGCAGTAGAACAGAGGGATCTGGGAATACAGATACATAATTCCCTGAAAGTGGCGTCACAGGTGGACAGGGTTGTAAAGAGAGCTTTTGGCATCTTGGCCTTCATAAATCAAAGTAATGAGTACAGGAGTTGGGATGTTATAGTAAAGTTGTATAAGACATTGGTGAGGCCAAATTTGGAGAATTGTGTGTAGTTTTGGCCACCTAAGAAGAGGAACTATATCACTAAGATTGCAGAGAAGATTTACTAGAATGTTGCCCGGACTTCAGAAACTGAGTTACAGGGAAAGGTTAAACAGGATTGGACTTTATTCCCTGGAGTGCAGAAGAATGAGGAGAAATTTGATAGAGGTATTTAAAATTATGAGGGGGACAGACAGAGTAAATGTAGATTTTTTTTTCCACTGAGGGTAGATGAGATACAAACCTGAGGATATGGGTTAAGGGTGAAAGGGGAAAAGTTTAGGGGGAATGTGAGAAGGAACATCTTGATGCAGAGAGTGGTGGGAGTTTGCCAGCTAAAGTAGTGAACACGGGCACAGTTTTAGCATATAATAATTGGAGAGGTACGGAGGGCTATGAACTGGGTGCAAATCAGTGGGACTAGGCAAAAAAAATGGTTCAGCATAGACTAGAAGGACTGAAGGGACGTAATGTATGGATAGGGGGCAGAAGGAGATCGATGGACCAGGGAGGGGTGAAGGATGACTGAGAGTTTGGGAGGGCAACCTCCTGTCCACACTCAGATGGGATCTGACTCGAAACATTGACCAATGCCAACAGACGCTGTTTGACTTGAGGACTTCCTCCACCCAATTGTTTTGTACCTGATTCCAGCTTTCCTGTGCCTCCACTTTGAAATGCCCAACACTTCTCATGCCTGTGTTCACCTACGTTACTGGGCAGGAACAAACCACACACATGCCGGGACATCACACTTGCCATCCCATTATATGCAGCTATTTAGAAGCGCAAACTTTCCAAAGCAAAACTTTTTAATGCATGTTCATCTCATGCCCGGCAGGCATCACACACTTGGGAGATCCAAAAGGGAGGGGGGGGGGGGGTAGGTGGTGAGGGAAAGACACAGATATGGCTTAGAATTCCAATATTACTGGTCCCCAGCCTTGAGGTAAACTGCTGAAAGCTCAAATGGAAGATAACAGAAAGTAGAGTTGTGGTCTCCACAGAAACAATACACCACAGTTACTAGACAATACATAATCACACACTTCGCAGGCATGATCCCTTTGCTGCAATAGAGAGATTAGTTTCCCTGGAAAAGTTCAGGTTTCCAGTCATGAGCTGTCATGTATTAGAAATGAATGATCTATCACTGTTCGAGAAGATTGCACGGTCATTCCTGCCAACCTCAGCCGAAGGTCGAACACACGTGCAATGGGGAACTCAGTAAGTGGCAATGGTTTCCTCCTGGATCAACTGACCGTTATGGGCACAGAACTACAATAGTTTCCAGCTCCGCAGCTAACTCTTCACCCGAGTCCAGAAATATTCCTCTGCTCCAGTTAATAAGGTTATTAAAAAATTCTCCCTGGCCCGCAGGAAAAAAGAATCCCGTACATGATGTCATGTATGTAGTCTGACAATAAATTTGAACTTCGATTTAAATGGCCAAACATTAATGAGCTACTTGGAAAAACTGGCTCTCCAATCCCTTTATTTATCTGCTGATATTTAGTGTTAATACAGGGAAACCATGAGAATATTATCCCATTTAGTTGTGAGGCAGACATTACTGCTAATCTTTGCTTATTCCTTGAAGAAGGGCTCAGGCCAGAAACGTCGGCAATATAACTTTATGGGCACTGAAAAGACCAGCTGAGTTCCTCCAGCATTTCGATGTGTTTTTACTACAATCACAGCATCTGCAGACTGTGGTATCTCATGGCAGATATTACCACACCCAGGTATGATCGTGAACTACATCCGACCCTCTTGAATTAAATGTTCAACTCGATGCTTCCAGTAGATTAAAGGGGCTTAGAATTCACTCAGTAGCTCTTTTGCTTCACTGTAAAAATAAATGAGCTGAATATCAAGAGTTCACTAGTTTTTTCTTGTGAAGTCAATTCATGTGCATTAACACAAGGAATTTCTCATAACTCAATAATCTCAAAACACTCAAACAATTACACAAGATGGATCAATAGTGAATAAAACTCGTCCATCAGAGGTGCAAAGAATATTGGAAGAGGAACGATTGTAGCCTTACTGTTCATTTACCACACCATCCCCAGGAATGTCACAATTCAAAGAGGCAGAGTGGTGAAGACTGCATTTGGCAAGTTTGCATTGCCTCTCAGAGCACTGAGTACAGGAGTAGGGACGTCATGTTGAAACTGTACAAGCCACTCGTGAGACTACGTTTTGGGTAACTGTGAGCATTTCTGGTCACTAAGCCATGGAAAGGGGTGCAAGAAGAGAGTCAAGAGTTTGCTACCAGGAGCAGTGGGGTTGAGTTCCAGAAGGGACTGGATAGGCTGCAGATTTTAATTTTCCTTTGCTGCTTGGGAGGCTGAATGATGGCCTTGCAGGGAGAATCATCAGGGGCGTGGATCAGGCGAATGACCACAACATTTTACCAAGGATAGGAAGGTCTAAAACTAGGGAGCATGGATTTGAGGTGAGAGTGGCAAGATTTGAAAGGGACTTGAAGGGTAACTTTATCTCACAAAAGGGGTGGTGGACCTGCCAGAGGAAGTGGTAGAGGTGAGGACAGTTGCGTTTAAAGGAAATTTGGACAGGTACATAGATAGAAAAAGTTTGGAGGGATATGGGCTGAATGAAAGTAAAGAGGACCAGCTCTGGAAGCTATCTCGATCAGTATAGGCAAGTTGGGCCTGAGGGGCCTGTTTGTCTGCTGTACGGTTCTGCAACTTGTCCAATATTGTGTCTGCAACAAAATGGGGTTTCTAAAGTGCAATTACTGAACGAGAGATCGGGATGGAGATTCCCCTCTCCCTTTGCCCTGATACACAAGGAAGCTGAATGTACAATTTGACAATTCCAATGTAATCTGTGTTTTGACCCAAAATGTTTTGAACTCAACAAAGCTGCCAGTTCCCAGAAAAGGTAATGAATACAAAAAGAGCAAGTTACTTGGATGTTGCCCAGACTTCAGGAACCGAGTTACAGGGAAAGGTTAAACAGGTTAGAACTTTATTCCCTGGAGCGTCGCAGAGTGAGGGGAGAGATTTGATGGAGGTATTTAAAATTATGAGGGGGACAGACAGAGTAAATGTAGGTCGCCTTTTTCCACTGAGGGGAGGTGAGATACAAACCAGAGGACAGAGGCACTGACCTTGTGAGACTACGTTTTAGATAAATGCGAGCATTTCTGGGCACCAAGACATGGAAATTGGAAAGGGGTACAGAAGAGATTCAAGAGTCTGCTACCAGGAGCGGCGGGTTTGAGTTCCAAGAAGGGACTGGATAGAGGTTAAGAGTGAAAGGGGAAAGGTTTAGGGGGAACTTCTTCACACAGACGGTGGTGGGAGTGTGGAACAAGCTGCCAGCTGAAGTGAATGTGGGCTCAATTTTAACATTTAAGAAGAATTTGGACGGGAACATGGATGGGAGGGGATATGGACTGGGTGAAGGTCAGAGGGACTAGGCAAAATAAAATGGTTTGGCACAAAAGGGTTGAAGGGGCCTGTTTGTGCTCCTAATGTTCTATGATTTTCTGTTAAACTAGAAAGTCTGCAGGCACTGTGATTGTGGTTTAATACACAAACACGCTGAAGAAACAAGGTTGTGCAGCATCGATAAGAAGCAAAGGTAGATAACCAATGTTTTGGGTCTGAGTCTTGATGAAGAGTCTTGATGAATCTTTGCTTCCTATGGAAACTGCATGACCTGCTGAGTTACTCCAGCACTTTATAACGTGACACCCCTGGATTTACCAAACAATCCTGACCTGAGCTCTGTCAAAATGGATGTCAACAGCATTATTTACGACAGGTACCAGGTCAATTCTCACAGCACCTTTCCATGACTTAAAACAAGGTGAAACAACAGTGTTAACAGTGTCCTGTCCATTCATTGAAGCTCCGATAACATAATTCTCATTTCTTAGCCCACACACACATAAATCACTGCACATTCGTCGTTAAGATGTGAGGAATCATCGACGGATGGGAGAGATAGAAGGGAATCAAAGGGCGTGGGAACCAGGGAGGAGAAAGGAAGGGGAAGGATGAAGTTCAGTGATGATCTTCCAAAATGGGGCAGCAGGCACAGTGGGCTGAATGGCCTTCTCCTGCTCCCATTGTTGCCCCAAACAGAATTGATTTACAAGGCAAGGAGCCTTTTTTTTTGGGTGGGGGGGGGGTGAAAGAAACAAACTGCTCATTGAATGCAGGCTGAGATTAATCAATCTGCTGAGAAAGTCTCGAACTATCCTTGTTCCTTGGGAGGGCTTGTAATGCAATTAAGATGATTTAACTTCTGGATTATTAAACAGGATCCTAATGTCAAGCTTCCCAACATCAAAAGTGATTAAATGTCCTTATTACAAAACAGTCTGAAATAAAGGAAAAAACAAAAGAATGGTGTTAATGTATATGGCTTGTTTTCGTAGAATGCATGGGACCAGAGTGCACCATTTAAGTCCAACTGATGGGTTTTAAAAAAATAAATCCATATCGTCAATTCATCCCTATCTTTTTTAGATTTAAAAAAAAAAGGTGACATCTTTTATCTGAAACACTTCATTCCTGTGAAAGAAGGAAAGATGTTTAATCGCTCGGTACAGGCTGGAAGGGCCTGTTTCTGTGCTCTATGGTTCTATGGTATAGAAGCAGCAACCTTGGAAATCAAAGCAGAACTCAAACAAAAGGCTGAAATGAGAACATTCAGAAACTAAAAGGGGAAAAAGGATAGTCAAGGTTAAGTGCATGGACAGAGATGATATTAATCTCATGCAGTTTTTAAGAAACCAGCACTCACGCCCCACAGTGGTAGTAGTAGAAGCAGGAGTAGAATTGCCAGTAGAAAGCACTACATGTGTTGGGGTAGAAAGATTTTTTACATCGTGGTGCTGGCTGATTATAGAGGGCTGCCGTCTCAGCGCTCCCTGCAAGGAAGGTCCACCTTGGAATGTGTTCACTACGCCCATCTGCAAACAATCAGAGAATAAAACAGCTTTGCTCCATATTGCAGAGAGAGAGAAAGAGAGCGAGAGAGAGAGAGAAACTGGAGGAGGGAAGTGGGAGAGGCTGGGGTGCAAAGACATGGGGAAGGACAGAGATTGGGGTGGAGAAGCCGAGAGGTTGTCGGGGGGGGGGGGGAGGGGAGGAGAAGATGGAAGAGGTGGGGGTGCATTGAGATAAGGCAGGAACAGGGATAAAGTGGGAGAGGGAGTGGAAAATGGCGAGGGAGGCAGCAGAGAGGGGCAGGAGGAGGGTGGGTGAGCCGGGGAGACAAGAAAACGATGCAAGGCGGGGGGAAGAGTCGAGAATGACAGAGGGGGGAAAAATAAACAGAAGTAGTGAATGCGCAAGGAAGACACAGAGGTAGAGAGGGGAAAATGAAGAGGAACAGAAAGCAAAACATCTAAAATGGAAAGGAATAGTTGAGTCCAAGTTACACTCGACAACGTCAAGCACCCCAACAAGAATAACATGGCAAAGGGATACATGCATATAGAAAAATACAACAGTAAGAGAGGGGGAAAGGTAGAAGAGCAGAATTCCTGGAGGACTGGTTGCTTTTGGTCAGGTAGACAAGAATTTGAGTACAATTTGAGACAAGTCTGGGTGGACATTACCTAGAGAAGGGACCTTTTACAATAAATATTGTCTTACGTAAAACAGAACAAAACATCAGTTGAGTGAAGCACTTGGTGAAGAAGGTGGGCACTGGCAGATTTTGGGGAGGGGGTTTTGGGGGGGGGGGCATGTGGTCTAATTCCTTCAGGAGAGCTTCCAGTCACTGGTCCTTTGCTGTGGAGAGTTGGGAGTTTGTCAGCGTACCTGAGTCTGGATTCGGTTAAGGCCTCTGAACCAGAGGATCTGGCCCCGCCGCAGCTCCATCTCCGCGTGGTCAATCATGTCATTGTCCTCCATCAGCTCTCCTTCGAGGATGTCATCTTTCGTTGTCCCGTGGCCTGCTTCCTTCAGGAACTTCAGCCGGCTTGTTGGGATTGTGGAGATTACCTGGAAATGGGTTTCAACCTGCTGTTGTCACGCTGAAAGCTGAAGGGTGGTTAAGGGGAGGGGACAGAAGCCCTATGTAGCTGGAAAGCCACAATGTCTCCTGCCATGTTCCTGATGAAGCACAAGACCAATGCCAGCCAAGGTTAACGTCAGCTGCAGCTCAGTAATTTGCATTCTCAACTCTTAATTCAAAGGGTATGGAGTTCTAATCCCACCCATCGCAATACAGCAAGAAACTGCAGACGGTTGTGGACATGGCTCAGGCCATCTCACACACACACCTCCCCTCCACCGATTCCACTTATTCCCACTGCCTTGGAAAACAGCCAACAGATTAAAACACTCATCCCACTCCAACCACACTCTCTTCACCCCACTCCTATCACGATCACACACCGCCAGATTCAAGAGCCATTTCCTTCTTGCTGTTATCAGACTCCTGAATGAACCCCATGCCAGTAAAATGGTATTACCTTTGCTCTGTCCCAAGAGATTTATCTGAAATTCTGCACTGCTTAATTACACCACACATGGGATGTCTAGATGGAGTGAGCCATAGAACATTACAGTTCTAATCTGTACTGAACTTTATTCTGCCTCGTCCTTCGCCCCACTGACCTGCACCCTGTCCATAGCCCTCCATCTCTAAAAGGAAGGCAGTGGGCTTCTCTATCCACTGAAGGAGGGGGAAGCTCTGACTAAGGGGGGGGGGGGGGGCGAGAGGGACCCTCTCTATCCACTGAGGGGAGTATTGTCTATGGGGGAGGCGAGGGGAGCAGACACTCTCTCCTGACAGAGATGGTGGTGACTCTCCCTGTTCACAGAGGGGTGACCTTCCCTGCCTCCCTTCAATGGGAAGCACTTTGTCTCCTGGGGAAAGGAACAGCCCAAACTCACCCACCCACCACCCTAAACCAAGACCACATCATACAGCCCAGCTGGCGACGGCGATGCGCTGAGGTCGTGATGTGATGCGTGCAGCAGAGGGTGAACGAACCAACATACCTGACCCCACAGAAGCTCTCCAACCCCAATGAACGTACACCACAGCCACTGGTCTAGACTGAGGCCAGAGCAGCTGAACGGTTTGCCCCCAAATTCCACAATGATGATCTGCAACAAAAAATGTTCAAGTATCAGACACCCCCCCCCACTTGTTGGATTAGTGGCTGCTGTACTGGTTTCCAAATTTAAAAAAAAGAGACTTACAGCACATTAAAATGGTGGCACAGTTGGCGTAGCAGTTAGCGCAATGCCATTACTACGCCAGCAATTGTGGCCAGGGTGCAAATCCTGCACTGTCTGGAGAGTTGGTGTGTTCCGCCCACGTCTGCGTGGGTTTTCCCTGAGTGGTTTCCTCCCATCGTTCAAAACATTAATTGAGTGTAAATTGGACAGTGCGGACTTGTGGCCTGTTACTGTGCTGTCTATCGAAATTTAAATAAATTTAAACAAGCTCTTCTGCCCTTCAAGCCCACGTCGCTCCAATGGGCCAAATGACCTACAACCCCCATACGTTCTGAAGGTCGGGAGGAAACCAGAGCGCCCGGAGGAAACCCACACAGACACAGGGAGAACGTACAAACTCCTTACAGACAGCGCGAGATTTCAACCTGGTCTCTGGTACTGTTCATAGTGCTATACACTAACTACTGTGCTAACCCGGCTGCCCTAATTAAAATCTATCCCCTGGGAGAGATGGTGAAGGCCTCAATTTTACACCATTCCCCAATTTGCATAAGATTTCCTGGAGTGTAGGAGGCTGGAGGTGATCTTATAACCATCACCAGGGGCACGATGATTCTAAAACTGGAGGCCGTAGGGTTAAGGTGGCTGAAAAGCAATTTAAAAGAGACGCGAGGGATAAATATCTCACCCAGAGGGTGGTCTGTGTCTAGAATGAACAGCCAGAGGAAGCTGTAGAAACGAGTACAGTTTGCTGCTCAGAAGACATTTGGATAGATTTATGATTGGAAAGGTTTAGACCAGTGGTTCTCAACCTTTTTCTTTCCACTCATATCCCACTTTAAGTAATCCCTATGCCATTGGTGCTCTGTGATAAGTAAGGGATTGCTTAAGGTGTGTGTGAGTGGGAAGAAAAAGTTTGAAAACCACTGTTTTAATCGTCCCTCATTGACTCGTTATGTGCAGGGTTTCAGAACTCCAAAGGAAATTGGCCAATGGCAATTTTTCTCAAGCAAAATATTTCAGTAACAATTGGGTCTAGAGCAGTGAATCTCAACCTTCCCTTCCCACCCACATCCCACCTTACGTGATCCCTCACTGATCACAGAGCACTGATGGCATAGGGATTACTTAAAGTGGGATGTGAGTGGAAAGAAAAAGTGTGAAAACCACTGGGTTAGAGGGATACAGGGAAATTCATGCAAATGGGACTCGCCCAGAATGCCAAGATGGGTCCCAATGATTGAAAAATCTATGTCTTAGATAATGAGGCAGCCTCCACTGTTGTATTGGGCAGTGAATTCTACAGATTCTGGGAGAAGCCATTCCTCATCTCTGTCCTAAATCATCTCCCCTGAATCTTAAGGATATGCCGCGTAGTTCTAGTCAACTATCTGCCAGTAGGAACTATTTCCCTGTTTCTATGAAATATCCACTCATCCTTCTCAACTCCCGTTAAGTACAGTTCCCCGCTCTTCAACTCTCTTCAAGAACTCATTTCATTTCTAGAATCAACCTGGTGAACCTCCTCTGCACCACCTCCAAAGCCAGTAGATCCTTCTTCAGGCAAGGAGAACAGAACTTCACGCAGCACTCGAAGTGCGGCCTCACCAGGACCTTGTACAGTTGCAGCACAACCTTCAATTCAATCCCTCCAGCAATGAAGGGACAACATTTGCCTTTTGGAATTCCATGTATTCTCACAGAGAAGATCCAAAGGTGAAGCAACCGCAAGTTAGCCGAGGTACATGGTACCTCAACCAACCTGGCCTCTGTGCTCTCCACACCCCCAATCCCGAAGCCCACCCACCCTGAATAGCACAGTTACCTGGATGAGAAATGTCCCCACCACAATGCTGCAAAAGATTGGGTTTCGGAAAATGGCTTCAAACACGTTCCGCTCCCCGTGGATTTTGCGAGCGTTGATCTCATTGAAGAGTTGCATCATCACAAAGGTGTTGAAGACGATGGTATAATGTTCAGTTGGAGGGGAGTGGAGGGGAGTGTTTCTCCCACTGTCGATGTCAAAAAACTTCTCCCCTGCCAAAGCACGAATTTATTGTCATGAAAGTATCGAAATTTACAGGTACTTTACATTTAGACGTACAGCGCAGTAACAGGCCCTTTCGGCCCACGAGTCTGAGCCGCCCAATTACAACCAATTAATTTACACTCCCTAGTACGTTTCGGAAGGTGGGAGGAAACCGGAAGCCCCCGGTGAAAACCCACACAGACACGGGGAGAACGTACAAACTTCTTACAGACAGAACCTTGGTCCTGATCACTGGCGCTGTAAAAGCGTGGCACTAATCTTAATAGTAAAATAATGTGATTAAATTAAAAGAGACAGTAGTCACGGTTACCAGAGTGCAAAAAGATGTCCTGCAACAGACCCTGATGAGTAAACCAAGGGGAGGTTCAAGAGCCTGAGAGCTGTTGGAAAGAAACTGTTTTTGAACTGGTTTTCAGGCTTCAGTCCGAAGGTAGCAGTGAGAAGCGGTTGTGACCAGAGTGATGAGGGTGGGGGAGAGGAGGATGGTCCTTTATGATGTTGGCTGCCTTCTTGAGGCATCGCCACACGGAGATGTCTAGAATGGACAGGAGGTCAGAGCCGGTGACGCAGCTGGCTACGTTCACTATCTTCTGACCCTCTAAGTTCCTCCAGCAGATAAAGGTTACTACAACCAGGCAGTTTGCTGGTCTTGGTGCATTATTCACGATCGAGGCAATCAAACCTTGGCACAGAGAACAGAACTGTGACTCTCCTGTGCTTCTAAAGTGGGAGAAGTTCTGGACTGGTGGGATTGCTGCCTCAATATCCCCTGTGGAGGCCACTCTTAGTTTGGACATTATCCTGTGTCATGTCTGGTGATCTTCTTGTGACATGCCCATCACTCTACATAAGGAACTATTAACGTGCTGGAGCAGAGTCGGTGCCAGGTTAGTGGGGGGCATTAGGGTTACCAGGACTGGGAGGGGCACAGTCCAACAGTCATAACCTCACTCAGCTGGAGGGGGGGTCTAACTGCCAAACTGATGTAAACTTCCTTCACCCCTCTGACGTAGGAGCCGAAAGCGCTGGTTTTATTGGGTGGAGAGTCACCAGCGTGCGTCAAGCTGGACGCTAGTGACTCTTGGCGACACGGGTGGGGACAGGGGCAGGTCTGACAGTGAGCGATGGCCACGAGCGTATGGGGGGGGGTGGTCACAGCACCTTGAAAGGAGGGGGGGCCATGCCTGTGAATGCCCCCTCTTGGCACTGACCCTGGAGGCATCCATTCAGCACCCAAGTGAAGTCACTGGACTGAATCACAACTAAAAGAACCACTCCCTCCCCTCCCCCCCACTCCACTCCATTACTGTGGTTAGTGCCACAGTAACAAGTTCACACCAGTCGGGCACAGGAAACCACGGACAAAACTGACCAGCAAAGAGAAGAGTGAAGATGATGGTGAGCTGATAAACCCCATGGCCCAGGATGTTCTTCATCATCGTCCGGGAGATCAGCGGCTTGTTCCTGCCATAAGGCTTGCGCAGCAGAAGTGATTCGGTCGGGGGTTCAGTTGCCAAGGCCAAGGAGGCAAACGTGTCCATGATCAGGTTTACCCACAGCATCTGAACAGCTTTCAGTGGAGAATCCTGGTTTGGGAGTTGAGAGAGGAGAGCAGGAGAGGATGAGAGCCCTCGGCCGTACTACACCAGATCAAGGCTGCCTTGAACACCACCTTCGCATCTGCTTCCCAGCATCTTCCAACTGCCACTGTCCAAAAATCCCTCTTAGCATCGATCTGCATCCACAGGTCTCAGGGCTGCAGATTCCACAAACCCACAACATGCGCGTAATTTCTTACCGCATTCCCTTTATCCTGAAAACATGCTTTCATTCATAATTCTCCAATGAGGGGAGAAGTTCCTCTCAGCAATAACCATCTTGACCCCCACCCCTCCTCCCGCACAAATATTATCTTTCAATAAGATTGTGGCCTGGATTTGAGGGCATGAGATACGGGGAGAAGTCAGACAAACTTGGATCTTTACTTTTTTTCATGAGCCCCCCCCCCCAATTACACCCTATGAACCTATTAAATCCCCCCCGTACATCTTTGGAACAAGGGAGATCGAGCGAACCCAACGCGGTCGCGGGGAGAACCTACAAAGTCCTGACAGACAGTGGCAGATTCGAACCCAGGTTGTTGGTGCAAACCAGCCCGCTGTCTTCAGCTGTTTTCTCTGGAGTGTCGAAGGCTAATCTTTAAGTCTGAGTGAGTGAATGCACTTTAAAAATTTCATTTATGGTAGCACCAGTATGGCCCACCATTCAACCACTAACACACCACCCGGCCCACACACCACCCGGCCCACACACCACCCGGCCCACACACCACCCGGCCCACACACCACCCGGCCCACACACCACCCAGCCCACACACCACCCGGCCCACACACCACCCGGCCCACACACCACCCGGCCCACACACCACCCGGCCCACACACCACCCGGCCCACACACCACCCGGCCCACACACCACCCGGCCCACACATGGTACAAGGTTTCCCGCCCGGAGTTAAACACTGCCACTGATTCTGCTTCCAACACTACTCCAGACAGCCCATTCCAGGTACGCACCACTCTGGGTAAAATATTTCCATCCTCAAATGAAGCAGGTCATCAACCATTCATTTAGACTGTTCCTATTTTTTCCTCCCCACATTTTGATCAATTCCACATATTACACCCGACATTTACATTGGGCTAATTAACCATCCAACCTATAGGAGAACAAGGCATTGGAGCAGGAGTCTGCTTATTGCGGCCCGTTGATTAGAACCACACAACATTACAGCACAGAAGACAGGCCCTTTGGCCCTTCTAGTCTGCGCCAAACTATTATTCTGCCTGGTCCCACCGACCTGCACCCAATTCATACCCCTCCATACATCTCCCATCCATGTACCTGCCCAAATTCTTCCTAAATGTTAAAATTGAGCTTATTCCACACCCTCCACCTCTCCCTGGGTGAAGTGATTTCCCCCTAAACTTTTCCCCTTTCATCCTTAACCCATGTTCTCTGGTTTGTATCTCACTTCCCCTCAGTGGTAAAAGCCGACCTGCATTTACTCTGTCTGTCCCCCTCAATTTTAAAGACCTCGATCAAATCTCCCCTCGTTCTACCTGTGTGATGCAGGCTCCAGTGAAAGCGACGATAACTGCAACCACGTTGACAGTTAACTGGAACTGGAGGAACTTGGAGATGCTGTCGTACACATTTCGGCCCCACATCACAGCCTTCACGATACTGGTGAAGTTATCGTCCGTCAGGATGATGTCTGATGCCTCCTTGGCAACGTCTGTCCCTGCGATGCCCTTTAAAATCCAAACCAAAACAGGTCAGCAACTCTGCCGTGCACTGTTCTTTGCAAAGCAGGCTGTACTAATTGACATCTAAACATAGCAGTGCTAGAGGAACTCAGCAAGTCTCGCAGCGTCCGAAGGAGGCAAAGATGCATGACTTCCTTAAGGTTCAAGGGGGGGAAAATACACAGGGATAATTAAATACTGGGAGAAGAATGGGAGGGGTCCAGACCAACAGACAAAAGGTGTTGATTTGATATGATATGGAGAGAGGTGAGAATTGATTTTGGTTCTGTGAAAGGAGACAGAAGGAAAAGGGGAGAGAGAGGGAGAACATGGTAGAGGGAAGGAGACAAGGATGAAGATTGGGTGGGGGGTTTAATGGAAACTTGAAAAGTAAATGTTAATGCCATCCAGTTGGAGGAGGCCCAGATGGCAGATGGGGTATTGTTCTTCTAATTTGCGGGTGGTCTCAGTCTGGCAGTGCACGGGACCACGGACAGACATGTCAGCAAAGGAATGGGATAATGGGTGGCCACTGGGAGACCTGGGCGGGGAATTGAAAAAGGGTTCAGGCCCGAAACATCGGTGATACATCTTCACCTCGTGTGGACCGGCAGAGTTCCTCCAGCATTTCCATGTTTTGACTACAATCACCGCGTCTGCAGACTTTGATGTTTCACTCCTGAAGTGGAACAGTTCTCTGGGAAACAGTGAGCTGCTGTAGGGACTCAGCAGGTCAGACCGTGGGGAGCGACGGTCAGATAACGAGTTGGGTCAAGACCCTTTACTGAGACTGATATTATGAAGGGGGAAAGAATCTGAGGAGGGGCCAAGAGGTAATAGGTAATGGACAGAATGTAGGAGAGGTGGAGAAATAGGAAAAGGAAAAGAGAGCAACTACTGGGGAGGGGGGGGAAATTAGAGAGAAAAGTGTGAATGAGAATATGTAAAGAAGAGATGGAAACAGAGAGTTGGGGGGGGGGGGTTATCTAAACTTCAGGATATCAGTGTTCATGTCATTAAGTTTAAGCCTGTCAGGAGAATATAAAGATATAGACCAGTAGTTCTCAGCCTTTTTCTTTCCACTCACTTCCCACTTTAAGTATTCCCTATGCCATCAGTGCTCTGTGATAAGTAAGGGATTGCTTAAGATGGGATGTGGATGGGAAGAAAAAGTTTGAAAACCACTGTTTTAATCGTTCCTAATTGACTCGTTATGTGCACGGTTTCAGAACTCCAAAGGAAATGGGCCCAATGACAATTTTTCTCAAGCAAAATATTTCAGTAACAATTGGGTCTGGAGCAGTGATTCTCAACCTTCCCTTCCCACCCACATCCCACCTGAAGCAATCCCTTACTAATCACAGAGCACCAATGGCCGAGGGATTACTTAAAGTGGGATGTGAGTGGAAAGGAAAAGGGTTGAAACCCACTGGGTTAGAACCAATATTTTGGGCTGGAGCCCTTCATCAAGGTATGAAGGGCTCCAGCCTGAAACGTTGGTTACACAGTATATTTTTATCTTTGCTATATAGATTTCACAGTGTGACCTGCTGAGTTTCTCCAGCATTATGTTTTGACTTCAATTGTACCATCTGCAGACTCTGGTGGTTTACCCCAGGAGGAATATGGTGGGTTGTTCCTCAAGTTGACGTCTGGCCTCACCCTGTCATTGGATGGGGTGGAGAACAGACATGTCTGCGTGGGAATAGTGAAGCGAACTGAAATGGTTGGCTGGAGGAAGGTTAAGCTCAGACCCACAGGAGGGCGGATGTAGGGCGAAGTGGTCGCCCAATTTGTGTCGCCTTCTTTGTGGAGGGCTGGTAACTGCAAGAAGCCAACTTGTAGCCTCGCAAGCTCCAGAAGCTACGACTAGGCCACCCGACTTGAAACATAGGAGTCAGCTGCTCGTTCACCCGATATCAGAATGGAAAGCCTACGAACGATAAAGCACAACTGACTAGAGGGAGCTTCCAGTTGGTTACCTTTATTCTAGTCAAGTTCATGGTCATCTGACTGTACAAACACAACCTGACGAAACAGCGTTTTTCCATCCTTCTCGCTAACTGCCACACAGCAACGCAGCCTTGAAACTGTCCCAAGAAATGTGCACTGCCTATTAAGAACCCATTTTATTTTAAAATGATCCAAATTTTTATTCCAATTGTTTCCCTTGTAGATTGACACATAAACTTATTGCATGATGCTCTGTTTATATTTGACAAGACAATCAAAAGTTTCATGAAACTCTGTCAGCTGGCCAGCCTGATTTATAAGCGAATTGTCAGAAGGATTGGTTATTTTTAAGATGTTAAATGTTTATTTTCCAAATCAGAGAAATGCGACATCTGCCTTTTCCTTTCCTCGCAGTCTAATTTCCGAAATGCCCAACTGGCAGACTGCCCCTGTGTGCAGTGTCTCACAGCCTGGCGTAGAGCTGGGCACAGCTGCACTGCTAAATAAAGTCAGCTCAGTTCTCACTAAAACAGGAATAAATGGAGCATCGAAAACAATTACCCTTGCGTGAGTAGCATCAGGTCGCAATAGTTAACTCCTGTTCTTTCGGCTTGTAAAATGGCAGCATCTGCCACTGGTATGGGCCCAGGACAGCGGAGAGAGGAGACAGAGCCCTGTTCCATGGAGGCTCTAAATGGCCAGTTAAAGGAACTGATGGTGTTTTTAAACCAAAACCTTATACAACCTCATGGCCTGTGCCCAAGATGGAGGCGCCTGTGCTGGGCAGCGCACCACGAGGGTTTGCAGACTCTGGGGAGCAGCGGACACTAGAAACTGGGAGAAGACCCCCCCCCCCACCCTGAGTTGAGGAGATGACCCTGCAGGACGGTGACCACCGCGGCAAGCCAGTGAGGGTGATCAGCGGCTGAAGGACCCACACAGGCTGCGGGCGACTTGGAATCAGGGGACCTTCACGGGCTGCTGGAGACTGGCTCGTGGGTACGAGATATTAGAGCCGGGATTTGAGAGGGTACTGAGAGCAAGGAAGGGCTCCCGAATGGCCTCGGGAACTGAAGGCCTTCTTGATCAATCTGTTGGGCTGCAGGAGGGCTGGAGGCGAATTCACGGACACTCGATGACTCTGACGGAATTCTCTTTTGCTTCTCTTTCTCTTGTACTATACGGGGCGCCAGGCAGCACTAACGGCAATTCCATGTAATATTACCTGTTCTGTACTATAATAAAGGAATCTTGTATCTTGAAGGCCATATTCAGAGATTTAACTACTTGACACTATTATCTAGATCCGGGAGATCACTTCACTGAGCACATTCGCTCTGTCCGCACCAGCGACCGGAGCTTCCCGGAGGCCAACCATTTCAGTTCTGCGTCCCACTCCCGTCTGTCTGTGTCCTCGTACTTTCCCACCAAGACCACTGGTAAATTGGAGGAACGACACCAGATTTTCCACCTGGGCCCTCTTAGTGTGTGAGAGAAAATCTGGTCTTGTAATCAGGGGCATTTCCTCATAAGAAGAGGCGAGGAGGAACATTAGAAAAAGGAGCAGGAGTCAACCATCCGGCCCGGCGAGCCTGCTCTGCTAGTCAATGAGCTCGCCTGCTCTGCTAGTCAATGAGATCACGGCTGATCTGGCTCAGCTCCACCTCCCTGCCTGCTCCCCATAACCCTTAATGCAAAACTCTAATCCATTTAATGAGGCAGTCTCCACCACTCCTTGGGCAGAGAATTCCAGAGATTCACTACCAATGGGGAAAAGCAGTTCTTCTGTCTCAAGCCTACTCCCCTGAATCTTGCGCTGTCGCTGCGATCCAAATTAAATTTAACAAAAATTTTCTCCACAGCACAGTAGAAGCCAACTCTCGCCATTTAAACTCGTGCCGCCCAATTACACCCAAATTAATCTACAGCCCCAGGTACGTTTTGAAGGGTGGGAGGAAACCCACTCAGACACGGGAAGAACGTAGAAACTCCTGACAGACAGAGTCAGATTCGAGTTGTAACAGCGCTGCGCTAACCATTCTAGCCAGTGGAAACAACTTTGCTGTCTTTAAATTATCTGTGGCCTTCATAATTTTACGTTTCTACAAGATCCCATTCATTCTTCTGACGATCGATCTATAACCAGGGGAATTTAGAAGAATGAGCTAATCCAAGATGTGGATGGTTTTACAGAACAGTTCCCATGTGAATCTTAACCAAATGAATGCAGAAAGTCTCCTGTGCAAAGTACACAAACCTTACGGGCAATTTTGCTCATTATGCTGAAATAAATATGTTTCCTTAAATTATGGCAGAAATCTAACTGCAATATGTATCATTTATTAACTCCTTTTCCACCTCATGGCACTTTGTGGTAATCGAGTTGAAACTATAATTGTTGGTGAATTTCAAAGCCCCAGTACATCATACTTCTGGATGTGACAATAAACTCTCATCTCGTATTAAATGGACAATACTCCTAAATTCGGATTCTGAATAGGTATCACCTCCCAGTGTCCAACCATTTCAAATCCCCACACCAACAGGTCTGTCCGTGGGCTCAGGTACTGCCACTCGCAGAATGGAGGGAGAACACCTTGTATTCCCTCTTGGCAATTGCACTTGACCCCCCCCCGATTTTCTTGATCAACTCCAAAGATAATTTAGAGGCTTTGCATTATAATTGAGGAAAAGGAAGGGTACCATAGCGAAGCCAACATCAGCCTTCTTCAGTGCCGGCCCATCGTTGGTTCCGTCTCCAGTTACGGCCACCACCTGCCGCATCTCTCCAATGGTGCTGTCAATAATACCTGTTTCAACAAAAGACACTCCATTGACCTCACATCCTTGACTATTTAATTGGAAGACATTGGTTGGCTGCTTGACTGCCTTTATGATGCTAGTTCAGAGTGCTTTGAACTTGGAAATCACGAAGGTATCAC
The DNA here is from genome assembly GCF_036971445.1 of Narcine bancroftii. Lineage (NCBI taxonomy): Eukaryota > Metazoa > Chordata > Chondrichthyes > Torpediniformes > Narcinidae > Narcine > Narcine bancroftii. Next base: position 253,346,620 of record NC_091473.1, read on the forward strand.
ATAACCAGTGGCCACTAAAGCCTGTACCAGTGACCACACCAAACGTTTCCATTCATTTCTATGCCAGAGACACACACAGAGAAAGATGTACAGCAGGAGGGTTAGTGGGGGATTTGAGGATATCTCCGCCCCCTTCCCAATTGAACCCCTCCAGATGACTGGTCCAGTAACTTTGGAGTCCCAGGAAGGCCACAAAACCTCATCAATGAACTTAGTTGACAAGAGGTAAATGAGATGGTTCATTTTCCAGCCAGTATCAACAACACTGAACAGCAATGAACGAGCTGCCAGCTGAAGTGGTGAATGTGGGCTTAATTTAACAAGAATTTGGACTGGTTCATGAGTGGTTCGGTTTTGGAGGGCTATGGATTGGGGTGCAGGTCATTGGGGCCGGGCTGAATAATAGTTTAGCACAGACTAGAAGGGCCTGTTTTCTGTGCTAGAATGTTCGATGGCTCCACTCAATGGCCACCCCATGCTAAGGATTTCGATGAGGGAAATCAATTATACGTGGATCAGATTCAACCCCCTTCATTTTGTTAATGATACAGGAGCTTTGTTTTGTACAGATTGCAGTCCACAAATCATAGAACAGCCCAGCACAGGAGCAGGCCCTTTGGCCCACATCTCAATGACCGTGATGCCCTCATATCCTTGTGTCTATCTAGAAGCTTCTGAAACACCATTGTATCTGCTTTTACCACTGCTCGTGGAAGCCATTGCGGGCCCCCACCACCCTGCGTGTAATAAAACCTGCCCCGCATATCTCCTTTAAACTTTCTCCTTCCACACATCCTCTAGTGTTTGACATTTTGTACCCTGGAAGAAAATTTCGATGATCTACCCCCATAAGCTTCTACCCCTCAGCCGACAACTCTCCAGATAAAACAAAACCCCACAAGGCCATAAGAGGCAAAAAGCAGAAATAGGCTATTCAGCCCATCGAGTCTGCCCTGTCACTCAGTCATTCTTCCACTCAGCTCCATCTCCTGGTCTTCTCCCCAGAACCTTTGATTCCCTGGCTAATCAAGAACCTATCAATTTCCGTCTTAAATACATCCAATGACCTGGTTTCCACAACTGCCTCTGGCAACAAATTCCACAGGTTTACCACACTTTGGCTAAAACAAATTTCTGCACATCATAAAGGTACCCCTGTCCAACCTTCTCCCCATAACTCCTAACCTCTAATCCAGACAGCATCCTGGTAAATTTATACTGCAGTCCTTCCAAAGCCTCCACATCCTTTCTGTCATGAGGACGTCTAGAATTGCACACAATTGGCCCTCTCTATTGGCATGCCATTTCCTTTTCACTTTTTATAGAACCCTAGAACATTAGAGCAGAGAAACAGGCCCCTTCGGCCCTTCTAGTCTGTGCTAAACCATTTTTCTGCCTAGTCCCACTGACCTCTGCACCCAGTGCATTACCCTCCACACCCCTCCCATCCATGTACCTGTCCAAATTTTCCTTAAATGTTAAAATTGAGCCCGCATTCGCCACCTCAGCTGGCAACTCGTCCCATACTCTCACCACTCTCTGCCCTTAAACATTTCCCCTTTCACCCATAACCAACGTCCTCTGGTTTGTATCTCACCTACCCTCAGTGGAAAAAGCCGACCTACATTTACTCTGTCTGTCCCCCTCATAATTTTAAATACCTCCATCAAATCCCCTCATTCTTCTCTGCTCCAGGGAATAAAGTCCTGACATGTTTAACCTTTCGCTGTAACTCAGTTCCTGAAGTCTGGGCAACATCCTAGTCAATCTTCTCTGCACTCTTTCTATCTTATTGATATCTTTCCTGTAGTTTGGTGACCAAAACTGCACACAAAGCTCCAAATTTGGCCTCACCAATGTCTTTAACATAACATCCCAGCTCCTATATTCAATACTTTGATTTATGAAGTCCTTTAAACATGTATGCCAACACCAATGGCCTGATTCTGAGAGTAGCTTAGGTACAAGTTATCATTTGACTTATTGAGTATTACAGTTCATGTCTTTCCGTTTCAATATCACACGCTCTGCACCTGCATCAGACACAGGGATCAAAACCAGCCTCAAGTTACCTCATCCTTTCCCCACCCACCCCCTCCTCCAAGCCTTACACAATCTGAATTACAATCAAAAATAGAAGTGTACATCAATATCCTTTGGGCTGCAGATCCAGTTCAGCAGGAAACAGTGCAGTGGGGGGTTATTCTCTAGAATACCTTTGACCAGCGTGTGTTTGTCTGTTGGCGACGATCGAGCAAGGACTCGGAGACTTGGCCAGACCTTGTCCAGACGCTCTTGCTCCACCTTAAGAAGAAAGCAAAGCAAGGTTCAAGAAGCAAATCAATCATTGCTTATTATAAGACCATAAGACACAGGAGCAGAAATAGGCTATTCAGCCCATTGAGCCTACCCCACCATTTAATCATGAGCTGATCCATTTTCCAACCCAGCCCCACTGCTCGGCCTTCTCCCTATAACCTCTGATGCCCTAGTTAATCAAGAACTTACCAATTTCCTTAAATTGACCTGGCCTCCATAACAAATTCCACAGATTCACTGCCCTCTGGCTTAAGAAATTCCTCCCCATCTCTGTTCTCAGTGGACGCCTTTCAATCCTGAAGTTGTGCCCTCTTGTCCTAGACTCTCCCACTGTGGGAAACGACCTTCCCACATCTACTACAACTTAGCAAATAATTTCCTAAATGGTCAAATATTTTCTTCCCCACAGTTTTAATTCACTCAGAAACTTCTCTCTTTGATTGTTGCTCTTTCAAAAATAACACACATCATATGCAAGCAAGCTTTAAATAGGGGCATCACATCTACTAAAGATGACTACCTGAACTTCAGTACCTCCAGACACCCTCTTCAACGCCTCTATTTCTCAGAGGATGAAGGCCGTTCAGCATGACCCCCTTGTCCCTCAACAATTTCTACAGGTGGTCCATAATTACTGCATGCATCACAGCGTGGGACAGGAGCTGGTCTCCTAGAGCCCGGAAGAAGCTGCAGAAGGCAGTTAATGCACTTCAGAACAACACTTAGACCCCCATCTCCTCGGACTCCATCTACATCTCCCGCTGCCTGGAACAGGAAGCTGACACACTGAAGGACCCATCGCACCCTGGACACCCTCTCTTCTCCCTCCTCCCATCTGGAAGAAGGTGCAAGAGCAGGAAAGTGTGCACCAGCAGGCTTAATGGTAGTTTCTTCCCCGCAGCCATCAGGCTCCTGACTGAACCCCACAACAGTGCTCTCATGCTGATCTTGCAGGGTACTAAAGAATCTTCCTTTCATTGAACAAAATGCCAGGGCAGTGGAAGGGCATTAACCGTTTGAACTTTGTTTTCCAGAACAACCAACAGGACTTTTTAAAAAATCTCCAATCACGTACTGTACTTCAATACTGAAAAGGTTTACCCATGGACCCAGTCTGGAGTACATATGATGAAAGGTTAATACTGGTTGGAGGCCAAAAGTGTTAAACCAAGTTAATAACATCAGGGCTACAGAACAAGCGCCAGGAAGGGGAACCAAACCAGCTCCAATTTAGGCCAAATGGCCTTGTACTGTGCTGAAACATTCAGACATTCCTAACTATCAGCATTATGGGGCTATGGCCTTTGCCAGACCCATTCCAGACAACCCACAGATCAGTTGTGCTCAGAAATTTGGCTTAGATTCTCAAACATTGCAACTTCAAACATATCTGCAGCGACTAGAGTTCACTGCTTCTATTACCCACACAACTAAATGAGGTTCACAAGGGAATCTCCTTCCCCAAGATCCCACCTCCCCACATCTGTACAACCACAAGGACCTAGCTCTCCACATTAATACAACCACCATGACCCAAATCCCCACATCTGTACAACAAGGCATCACTTCTCCACATCTCTGAAAGTGGATTCCCATGTAGATAAGGTAGTGAAGAAAGCTTTTGGTAAGCTGACCTTTATAAATCATAGCATAGAATATAGGAGCTGGGAGGTGATGTTGAGACTGTTCAAGACATTGGTGAGGCCAAGTTTGGAATATTGTGTGCAGTTCTGGTCTCCAAATTATAGGAAGGATATCAATAAGGTAGAGAGGGTGTAGAGAAGATTTACTAAAATGTTGCCTGGATTGTAGTACCTAGAATAAAGAGAAAGACTGAGTAGACTTCATCTTTATTCATTGGGTGCATAGAAGGTTTAGGGGGGATTTGATAGAGGTATATAAAATTATGAGGGAGATTGATAGAGTAGATGTGAATAGGCTCTTCCCCTTGAGGGTAGGTGAGATTGGAACGAGGGGTATTGAGTTAAGGGTTAGGGGGCAGAATTTTAAAGTAACATAAGAGGAAGCTTCTTCACTCAGAGAGGGGTAGCTGAGTGGAAAGACCTTCCGGAAGAGGTGGTTGCAGCAGGGTCAATTTTGTCATTTAAAAGGAGGGGATTGGAGGGTTATGGGCAGGGAGCAGGTAGGTGGGACTAAAGGAGATCACTTAAATTGGTGTGGACTAGAGGGGCTGAGATGGCCTGTTTCTGGACTGTAATTGCTATATGATTATCTGTACAACCACAAGGTCCCATCTCTCCACAGCTGTAGAACCACAAGGTCCCACCTCCCCACAGCTGTAGAACCACAAGGTCCCACCTCCCCACATCTGTGTTATGGCATAGAGAATCCAAACTTCTCAGGAGTGGAACTCAGCCTGGAGAATTGTTACAACCTGGTAATCCAAATCAGATCATCTTCCTGTCAATAGAGACAGTAACATCACACAATCATGAGGGAAATAGATCGGGTGGCCAGTGTAGGGCAATCAAGAATCATAGATTAAAGGTGAAGGGGGAAGAGTTTTAATGGGAACCTGAGAAGTAATGTTTTTTCTTTACAGAGGGTGATGGGTGTATGGAACGGGCTGCTAGAGGAGGTGGTTGAGGTAGCATTATGGCAACGTTTAAGAAACATTTAGATGGATCCAAGGATGGTTTGGAGGGATATGGGCCAAACGCAGGGAGGTAGGACAGGTGTGGGTGGGACATTTTGGACAGCATGGGCAGGTTGGGCCTGTTTCCACGCTGCGTGATTCTGTGACACTCCTGGCCAGGAACTCAATTGGCCATTGGCAGACACTAAATATCTTTGGAATACCTTTCAATCCATTAATATTAATGGGTATAATTTCTAATTAAATCATCAGATCACTCAGTTACGGCTCATGAAATGTTCCATTGGCTCAAATATTCTCCGTCCTATGCAACAGCTGAGGTGCTGAAACCTCTTGTTGAAGCAGAACAGGATGTTCACCTGGAATAGGTCAGGTCGGATTTTCTGTAACCGAGAGGGAGACTGCGTCGTTGAAGATTGGAGGGCAGGTTTCCAAAGACCTGTTGGCAGTGTATTGGTTTGCTGGGTGATATGGAGGCCTGCTGCTATTTCTGGTCTCAGGACTGCAGCACACAATGTGGTGAAGTTCAGCAGAATGGGTCACAGTAAACTGGGAAAAGGAGATGTTCACACACACACACCCACCACACACACACACACACCCACCCACCACACACACACACACCACACACACACCACCCACACACCACCCACACACCCACCCACACACACACACACACCCACACACCCACCACACACACACCCACCACACACCACCCACACACCCACCCACACACACACACACACACACCCACCCACCACACACACACACACCACACACACACCACCCACACACACACACCCACACACCCACCCACCACACCCACACACCCACCACACACACACCCACCACACACACACACACACCCACCCACCACACACACACACACCACACACACACCACCCACACACACACACCCACACACCCACCCACCACACCCACACACCCACCACACACACACCCACCACACACACACACACCCACCCACCACACACACACACCACACACACACCACCCACACACACACACCCACACACCCACCCACCACACCCACACACCCACCACACACACACCCACCACACACACACACACACACCCACCCACCACACACACACACACCACACACACACCACCCACACACACACACCCACACACCCACCCACCACACCCACACACCCACCACACACACACCCACCACACACACACACACCACACACACACACACACCCACCCACCACACACACACACACCACACACACACCACCCACACACACACACCCACACACCCACCCACCACACCCACACACACACACCCACCACACACACACACACACCCACCCACCACACACACACACCACACACACACCACCCACACACACACCCACACACCCACCCACCACACCCACACACCCACCACACACACACCCACCACACACACACACACACCCACCCACCACACACACACACACCCACCACCCACACACACACACCCACACACCCACCCACCACACACACACCACCCACACACACACACCCACACACCCACCCACCACACCCACACACACACACCCACCCACCACACCCACACACACACACCCACCCACCACACCCACACACACACACACACCCACACACCCACACACACACAGAGTTCTCATCGGTTACGGAGCTGTTAGTATTTCAGCAGGGGTTCAGCTATTTCGAGTTATTCAGATGCCGGTGATGTCATGCGATGAGATTATGAGCTGTTCTGCTATGACACAGATTTCCATCCTTCCTGTTGAGACCACTTCTCTTGTAAGGGAATTCCTGTTGATAATTGACTGTAAACACTGCTGCAGGCAGCTACCAGGAGACGTGACTCAGTTATTCCAGTTTAAAATCATCATCGACTCGATGGACTTGCCCTTGCAGGGGAGAATAAACCAGCCAGCGCACACAGGCAGGCCTCCATAGCGGTTGCTCTTTGTGGAGAAGGACCCTTTATCTGTGCATTTGGTGGACTCTACTCGACTGGCACTTGTAAGCCTTTGCCCATTCAAGTCTGTTGCTGGAATAGCCTGGAATTTAAAGAGATCAAGGTGGAGGCCACAAAACCTGCTCCTTAAACCTGTCCTTTGGAGCCAGGTTCCCTCCTGATCACTGCACCCTCTGCTGTGCAGAGTGAGAAATGGAAACCATCAAGGCCATCGCATTGGAAGATCAGAGACCCATCCACTGTGCCACTGGAGATACTTCAAGGCTGGGAAATGGCCCAACATCGAGAAGCTGGAGAGACTCAGCAGGTCGGGCAATGCCCACAATTATCAGAATATTATGAAAGTTAATAACTATTTCCAAATTCAGATGGAGTTAGCACAAGCAATTGAAGCTGGGAGGTCATCGTCACCATTAGATCATAAGACAGAGGAGCAGAAATAGGCCATTCAGTCCATCAAGACTGCCCCACCATTTAATCATTTTCCCACATCCCCACTTTCTGGCCTTCTCCCCATAACCTTTGATGCCCTGGCTAATCAAGAACCAATAAATCTTTGTCTTAAATACACCCAATGACCTGACTTCTACAACCACATTCCACAGATTCACCACCCCCTGGTGAAAGAAATACCTCCGCATCTCTGTTCTAAGTGAATGGTTCTTCAATCCACTGGTAGACAAGATGATAATTTGAGGACTTTGCCTCAAGATTCGGGGGAATAGGTTTAAGACAGAGATGAGAAGGAACTGCTTCTCCCAGACAGGAATGAATGTGTGGAACTCTCTCCCCAAGGAAGCAGTAGAGACTGCCCTCATAAAATGGATTTAAGGCACAGATAGATATTTTTGGAGGGGAATTACAGGTTATAGGGCAGGAAAGTCGAGCTGAGTCCATGGACAGATCAGTCGTGGTCTTAGTGAGTGCCCTCTTCTCACTGCTACCATCAGAAAGGAGGTTCAGGAGCCTGAAGACGAAGACCCGGAGGAGTCACGTGATGGAGTAGTGGCCGGACGGTGAACTCCAGCCCTCTCCAGAAAAGTCGGGAAAAACAAAGGAAAACACAAAGGCACAGAAATAAAAGTTACAGAAAAGTGAGTATAAAGGTGGAAAGAAGATGGCGACAAAAAAAGAAAAATCGAAAGCAACGGTAAGAAGAGAGGAAGAGAAGACAAAGGAGGAAAAAGGTGAAGGCCTTACCTGTCCGAAGAGGCCCGCTGCGGAGAGAGAAACCCGCTCCCTCAGGTCGGTAAATAATGGACTACAAAAATGGCTCGCTGAGCCGAGTAAAAGTGCGCAACCGCGCATGAAAAAAAACACACCGACGGGAGGGGGGACCAGCTGGGGAGTCGATCTCCACAGCCGGCAACGACAGCTGCAGAACACCTGCAGCAAGAAGAGACCACAGAAGACAATGGAAACAAGAAAGAAGAGGAGGAAAGGGCACCAAAGAAACAACAGATGGCCAACCCAGAGGAAGAAGAAGAGGAAGAGGAAGAGTACAGTGAAATAGAAGAAGAAAAGAAAGGCAAGGTAAAGGATATACTTGCTCTTATTAAAGGATACATGGAGTCATTTAAAGAATGGCAAACACAGGAATTTAAGGATTTAAGAAAAAGAATAAACAACACAGAAGAGAAAATAAATAAAATAGAGATGACCTTAACAGAAATGGGAAAGAAAATGGACAAGGTGGAAGAGCGGGCAGTAGCAGCAGAAATGGAGGTAGAAGACTTAAAAAAGAAACTGGAGGAATCTAATAAAAAAAACTAAAGAGACACAAGAACTACTAGCTCAAAAAATAGATATAATGGAAAATTATAACAGAAGAAATAACATAAAAATAGTGTGCCTTAAGGAAGATGAAGAAGGCAAGAATATGAGGGAGTTTATAAAAGATTGGATCCCTAAGACCCTAGGATGTCCAAAACTACAGCAAGAAATGGAAATAGAAAGGGCACATAGAGTATTGGCCTCTAAACCACAACCACAACAAAAACCAAGATCTATTGTAGTAAAATTCCTAAGATATACTACAAGAGAAAAGGTACTGGAGAAGACAATGGAAAAAGTAAGAGAGGGCAACAAACCACTGGAGTATAAAGGGCAAAAAATCTTCATTTATCCAGATATAAGTTTTGAACTCCTAAAGAAGAGAAGAGTTCAATACAGCAAAGGCGATTTTATGGAAGAAAGGGTATAAATTTATACTAAAGCATCCAGCGGTATTGAAAATATTTATTCCAGGACAACAAAACAGACTATTCTCGGATCCAGAAGAAGCACGAAAATTTGCAGAACAATTACAAAAATAGACTGAGGGAGGAAGACGGGTAATGAGAGTTAAAATGATCACGATTGATATGTATGTGGGTAAAGACAAAAATAGACTGAGGGATGAAGCCGGGTAATGAGAGTAAAAATGATCACGATTGATATGTATGCGGGTAAAGAGGTATAAGAGTGAATAGAGACAATGAGCATATGTGAATGTATCTGTACTTAGAGGAAAATATAGATAGTATAGACAAGAATTAATAAGGGAAGGTAATGGAATAGAGAGAATAAGGAGGGAATTAAAAGAGTGACCTTTGTGACATATGAAAAGTGAAATCTTTTCTGGGGGGGGCGGGGTGGGGGGAAATAGCGGTCACTGCAAAATCAGTTGACGCTTGCGAGTGGATTCGCAAATCCAAATGGAGAGGGGAGATGTGGTTGTCCGACAAGGGATAAAGGACAACTCAGGAGGGGAAGGGGAGATTGGGGATAAATAAGATAGAAATAGGAGAATAAGGAAAATGTTGGATGTTGTAGGAATGTTGTCTTATAAAGAGTTGAAAATAAGAAAACAGAAATGGAAAAGGAGGAAAGGTAATGATGGAAAAACGGAAAGAGAAGATAAACAAAATATAAAAGGGCTACGCTGAACTATATGACTTTAAATATTAATGGAATACATAACCAAATTAAAAGGAAGAAACTACTAAATTTAAATGAATAAATGTATTCCATTAGAAAAAATAACATATAGGTTAAGAAATAATATTGAAATATTCGAACAAGTATAGGAGCCTTACATTAAATACAATAGCGAAAACCTACCGGGGACAAACATTACCTAAGTTGATGGAAGGAGAAGGAAAGAAAAGAATGGACTCAGTAGAATTTCTGGTGTATTTTTGTTGAATGACAACATTGTCTGACTGGCTTAATGCAACCTAGATTGTATACCTAAAATGGATGAGGGGGGGGGGGGGGGGGGGGTGGTTTGGGAGGAGGGTGGGGGGAGAAAAAGTCACTGTATATGTGTGAAAAAGAAATAGTGTATATCATGGCTAATGTGATTTATGGTGTGAAAAATAAAAAATTTAAAAAAAAGACGAAGACCCAGCGGCACTAAAAGCAACTTCTTCCCCTTCGCCATTTATGACAGACAATGAACCACAGACATTTTCTCCTCTTGCCCGAATTCATTTATTGTTCATAGTAACGTTGTCCTGTGAAGCTTCCGCAAAACAACGAATTTCGTGACATGTTCTTGACAATAAATTCTGATTCTGAATGGTGGAGAAGACTCAACGGCCAGATGGCCGATTCCTGCTCCCGTAAACGGATTGTTTTTTTTTCTTTCTCTCTCTCCATCCCTCTCCTCATTCCTTCTTGGAGGACACATCTCAGTCTGAGACTTCAAATTAAAACACAAAGCATCGTGCGCAGTCAGTAAATAGCCAGGCAATGATGGTGGCGGGAGAAAGAGAGTTTAATGGTAAAGGTTGCTGACCTGAATGCTTAAGTTACAGTTGGAAGAGAGTGAACGGTCCAGTCTACCTGCAGTCAACTCAGGAAAGAACCTCAAACAATTCCACTGTTTTTCCAGTCACACAACTCTGGAATATTTACAACACAGAGCTCGCAGAGCTACCCACGCAAAACGACAACCTTGCAATATCCTTCCCTCAACCATGCAAGCTATTTACATCACAGCACGGTAATTTGGGCAGCTGTTATTCCCAGAAAGGAAGGAAGCGCCAAACATCACCCGATTGTTGGAAGATTAAAATGTACGTTCACAGGGTGATTCGGCCCAACATCATGGACCAAAGGGCCTGCTCTGTGCGGCAATGTTCCATGTATGACCGTTATGGTGTTTTCCTGCTGGGGGGGTTGAATGTGTTTGCCCCGTGATTTAACTGCAGATGCACTTGACATTGGGTGTAGCTCCAGGGGATTGATTCACCATTTCCTGGCTCACGATACTTTGTGTCCTCAGCAAATGTACTAACCCATCCCTCCACTTCCTCATTATAAAAACCACAAAGAGAAAGGGTAGCTTAAGAGTACACCGTCCTGAAATGATGTTGCAGCAACATTTAATCCCAGGGAACACAATGTCATGATGTTATCTCCCAGTCCTCCTCAATGATGTCCTTAACAAGTCATCTCCTGTTGTCCTACAGAACAAGTGGAGACTAAAGTTTGGAAGTTATGGTTAACAGACCAGCATCTCAGTGCAGGAGAATCCACTCCAACCAAATCCCATCTGTTTACTCTCCCCTCCCACCCCACCCCCGAGAGCTCCCAGACCTGAAATAATCAAATCCAGAACCCTGATCTCCCCCTGAGTGGGAGCACACCCCCTCATCCCACTCTGCCAGGGATGTCACTGCACCAAACCGGTCCTCCGTGATATCATTCTGCAGCCACCCCCCCCCCCCCCCACCCTGCCCTCCGCTCCGCTCCCCACACCTCACACACCTCTCCTTTCTCGTTGCGGATCAGACGGTTGAACTCCTTTCCTTCCAGGCACAGAAAGTCATCGCCTGGGTTGATGATACCGCACTTTGTAGCAATGGCGCGGGCAGTGTTAATGTTGTCTCCCGTCACCATCCGCACTGTTATCCCAGCTCGCTGGCATTTTGTTATGGCATCTGGAACCTGCAACGACAGTCAGCCAATTTGCAGTGAATAAATTAGGAGTCAGCCAGCAGATATTAACTCAGAAAACCAAAAAAAAACTCAAAGCTATTAATTCGCTGAATTTGCTAAACATCATTTTCACAGGATCATATATATTTGCAGTAGATAATGATTGGGGCATTGCCCGTCCATTCCATGTCATCAGGGAGGAGGGTGGGTAGATAGGGTGAACCCGCTAACAGCCCCTCTGCCTCACAGCTCCAGGTTCGATCCTGGCCTCCGGTGCTGACTGTGTGGAGTTTGCACACTCCTCCCTGTGACTGTGTGGGTTTCCTCAATGCTCCAGATTCCTCTCATGTCCCAAAGGCCAGTGTAAAACTCCTTGGTAATAACCCCAAGAAGTCAAAGGTCTGCCATTAAACCCAACTGCCTCCCCCAAATGGTTTGAGTAGTTTCCACTGGTGGTTTACATTCAGCAATGTACATGGGACAAATTGTTCCTACTGCGTGGGAGCAAAGTAGAAAGTGGGGAGAGAGGATGGGAATGTGGGAGAAATGGCAAATGATTTCGGCAGAGAACAAGAGTGCTTGCGTCTGTCCAGGTCGGCAGTAGAGCTTCGAGAGCCATCATGCTGACATTGGCCCACCTCAGGGCTGTGTACTCAGCCCACTCCTGTTCATGCCTCTGACCCATGACTGCATTGCCAGATTCAGCTCCAACAGTGTCATCATGTTTGCAGATGACACACCAGGGGTCGGCTTAATCACCATAGAACATTCCAGCACAGAAACAGGTCACTTCGGCCCTTCTAGTCTGTGCTGAACCATTTTCTTTGTGCCCAGACCCACTGACCTGCACCCATACCATAGTCCTCCATACCCCTCCCATCCATGTACCTGACCACATTCTTCTTAAATGTTATAATTGAGCCCGCATTCACCACCTCAGCTGGAAGCTTGTTCCACACTCCCACCACTCTCTGTGTGAAGTTCTCCCTCATGTTCCCTCTAAGCTTTTCCCCTTTCACTCTTAACCCACGTTCTCTGGTTTGTATCTCACCTACCCTCCGTGGAAAAAAGCCGACCTACATTTACTCTGTCTGTCCCCCTCATAATTTCAAATACCTCCATCAAATCTCCCCTCACTTTTCTCTGTAAGTCAATTCCTGACGTCCAGGCAGCATCCTAGTCAATCTTCTCTGCCTCTTTCTATCTTATTGAGATCTTTCCTGCAGTTCGGTGACCAAAACTGCACACAATTCTCCAAATTTGGCCTCACCAGCGTCTTATGCAACTTCACCATAACATCCCAACTCCTGTACTCAATATTTTGATTTATGAAGGCCAATATGCCAAAAGCTCTCTTTATAACCCTATCCAACTGTGATATCACTTTCAGGGAATTATGTATCTGTATTCTCAGACCCCTCTGTTCTGCCGCACTCCTCAGTTCCCGACCATTTACCCTGCATGCCCTTTCTTGGTTTGACCTTCCAAAATGTAACACCTCATCTCACGTCGGCCAATTTAAGCAATTTTCCCAACTGGTCCAAATCCCTCTACAAGTTTTGAAAACTTCCTTCTCTGTCCACAACCCCTCCAATCTCAGTGTCATCTGCAAATTTACCACATTATCATCCAGATCATTGATATAGATGACAAACAATAATGGTCCCAGCACCGATCCCTTGAAACACACCACTTGTCACCGGCTTCCAGTCTGAGAAGTAATCGTCCACCACTGCTCTCTAGCTTCTCCCGTCCGGCCACTGTCGAATCCAGTTCACTATTTCACCATGAATACCGACCGAGCATCTGAATCTTCCTGACTAACCTCCCATGTGGGACCTTGTCAAAGGCCTTACTAAAGCCCATGTAGACGACATCCACAGCCTTTCATTAGTCAACTTTCTTGGTGATCTCCTCAAAAACTCTATAAGATTGATTAAACATGACCTACCATACACACCTACTACTGACGTCAGGCTCACTGGCTTATAATTTCTAGGTTACTTTTTGAATTACAGAGTAAAGGTGGAAAATCTCGTGAAATGGTGCGAGAGGAACAACCTGATTCTCAATGTGGACCAGACAAAGGAGATGATCATGGACTTCAGGAGGACCAGGAATGACCACCCTCCACTATACATCAACAACTCTGTAGTAGTGGAGAGAGTGGAGAGCACTAAGTTCCTTGGAGTTTACTTAACTAGTGACCCATTGTGGACACTCAACATCTCCTCACTTGTCAGGAAGGCACAACAGCGACTGCACTTTCTAAGAAGACTGAAGTGGGCAAGGTTACCCGCCACCATTATGTCACTCTTCTACAGGAACTCTATTGAGAGCGTCCTGGCCAGCTGCATCATATAGTGAGTATCAGTTTCTGCGGAGGTCAATCCATCGGACCATACAAATGGCAGAGAGGATCACTGGAGTCTCCCTCCCCCCAAAATTGATGTGATTGTTGTCTGAAGAGGGCGCACAAAATCATTGAGGACGCCTTCCAAGCCACATCACAGCATCTTTCAGCTGCTCCCGTCGGGGAAGAGATCCAGGAGGATCAGAGCCAGCACCGCCAGGCAGAGGAGCAGCTTCTTCTCACCGGCAGTGAGAATGCTGAATGGCTAAAGGAACCGCTCACACTGACTATCCGAGACTCTCATTTGTACAAAACCATATTTATTTATTTTTTTACAATAGAATACTTGTCCTGCATACGTATTGTTTGTCCGTATGTGTGTTGTGTCTGAATGTTTTGCACTGAGGACCGGAGAACACTGTTTCATTGGGTTCTACTCATACAATCAGATGACAATAAACTTGACTTGTGCATAAATCAAAAAGGTTGGTTTGTAGGTGTTACAGATAATGAAGAAGGCAAATGGGATGTTGACTTTCATTGCTAGACAGAGTGGATTTAAGAGTAGGGAGGTTCTACTGCAACTGTACTGTGAGGCCACACCTACAGTACTACATGCAGTTCTGGACACTTCTTACTTGAGAAAAGTTATAAAGTAAAAGTCCTGCTATATGGAATTCAAACAACTGGCAGCCTCAAGCAGCTGGCAAAAAAAGAGGAAAATAAATAAAAAAATTAAAATAAATAAGAATAATAGGTTAAAAATACACGTTTAAAATTGTAAAATTAAACATTCTGTGAAGTAACATAAACCTTTGGTGAAGATGGGAGCAAATATTCAGCCTTGGTCGGGCTTTTCTCGCAGCAGCTGCTTGAATAAAGTTGTGTGAAACAGCGATGGCGTCGCCCGGGACATAGAGCGGGTTGATGCCGCTCGCCGTTGGGGCGACTCTCTTAAAGTGTCTCCTTATCCCCGCTTAGTAAGAGTCGCCACACAGTCAGAGGCTTTATCGGTAAACTTGGTGGAGAGGGGGTTAATTATCTGTATTGTTATGGTTCGTCTTTTTGGTGGCTCTGTGGAAGGGGAGGAACCTGCAGATGTGGCGATGGTCAAAAGTTTTCAAAGAATGTGACTGAAAATAAAGTAAAACGCTGTAAGGTTTATATATTCATGAAAGTGAAGCTTGTTCAGTGTAAGGACAGTCTAGTATTTTTGTCTTTTAAACTTTATTCTTAATGCAGGTGTATTAGGCATTGTAAAAGCAAGTCTCAATCAACAGGACAATACACTTATCTGGCATCTACCAATTCCCATAGGTGCTGGATACCAGGGGTTTTAAATTTAAATTTAGATGTACAGGCCATTTCAGCCCATGAGCCTGTGCCGCCCAATTTACACCCAATTAACCTAAAAGCCCGTATGTTTGCTGTACTCTCTTTGGTGTATTGCTAAGTCGCCATTTAGAGTGGGGCCTGTTAACCTACCAACACAAATCTGGGACGTGGGAGGAATCCCCAGCAGCCAGGGGACACCCACATGGTCACAGGGAGAGTGTGCAAACCCCACACAGACAGGACCCAAGGCCAGGATTGGTTGCTGGTGCTATGAGGGAGGAGTGCTATTGGCCCCATTGGTTGGTCAGCCCGTGTGATGCAAGTACAGACTCTCACTGAATCGCACTTCAGTGGTACAGAGTTTGATGTACTGCTGCAGTTAAATGAAGTCTATCCAACTTTATTATCATCCGATTGTACAAGGACAACCAGACGAAACAGTATTCTCCGGTCCTTGGTGCAAAGTCTGCAGACATCACACACATACAGACAAACAATGCCTGTACATACGCAGGACTTGGCATCTATGACCAGGTAAACCTCTGCCTCACTGTGGTTACAGAAGGGAGAAAGATAACGAGAACTTGGCTCCGAGTGCAGAGGCAGCGGTGAACGGGTTAAAGAGAATAAACACCAGCATAGGTTGTCATGGAATAATAAACGCCTTTCATCCCCGAATAAAATTAGCTGGCAGAGGTATAATTACTTTCACCAGGATAAATGGAATCAACCAAACTGTTTGTGGCTGTTCAGAAATGGTCCTGTTTATTTATAGACAATAAGCATTTCAAGCCCATACTGTGAACAAGTTCACCATGTGACTTCAAAAGGATTTAAATTAGGAACAAACTGAGGCAAGATATCAGGTACGTGGCGTTATATATTATTTAAACCCGATTGCATGGTTAAGCGTCATTCATAAATTACCAATTCAACAGGCTCATAATTATCGTTCTCAATTTCAATTAAAACCTTCCGTGAACTCTTCGTCTCAATGTCATATAAAAAAATTCCTAAGCATGCGCTATTTTATTATCAGTCTGGGGAAGGTTTGTCCAGGTTTCCTGCACCTTTCTAGCTGAAGGTTTGTGCTCAATCCCAAATATTTTCCAGTGCTCCAACTTACTGCCCAGGGCAGCTAACCTGTGCTGTTTTGGTGAGAACACAGAGATGCTGGAGGACCTCAGCCGGTCTTGCAGCATCCATAGGAGGTAAGGTTATATTACCGACGTTTCGGGCCTGAGCCCTTCTTCAAGGTAAGAGAGCAAAGCAGGCAGGTGCCTGTATTAAAAGGCTGGGGAAAAGACTGGCGGGGGGAGGAGTCCAGACCAACAAAAGGTGTTAATTGGATGTGATAAGAGAGGTGAAAATTGATTTTGGCTCCGTGAAGAAGGAGGGGTGGACTGTGTTTAACAGAAACCAGAGAAGTCGATGTTAAAGCCATTCGGTTGGAGGGCGCCCAGACGGCAGATGAGGTGTTGTTCCTCCAATTTGCGGGTGGTCTCAGTCTGGCTGTACATGAGGCCATGGACAGACATGTCAGCAGGGGAATGGGACAGGGAATTGAAATGGGTGGCCCCTGGGAGATCCATGCCATTGTGGCAGACAGAGCCCTTTAACTCGTACATTGAGGAAGGGTTCAGACCCACAGTTTTGATTTTTTATCTTTACCTCCAATGGTCGCTGTGAGACCGGCCGAGTTCCTCCAGCATTTCTGAGTTTTTACTACAATCAAAGCATCGCAAACCTTCGGGTTTCACTTCACTTTGGTGAGATGTAACATCTTGGGGTGGGGGGGGGGGGGGGGGAAGAGAGGAGAAGTTGTGGGAATCATCAGTCAATCCCCACAATAGCTTCCACACATCGTTCCACTGCAGATAGCTCGTCCCTGTGCACAGCAGGCAGTCCACACTGGGGTTAGGCCAGCAACGAGGGCGAAGCAACTGCAACTGGTTTGAAGTGGCCCGCTGCAGTGGTGGACAGGTGCGCCGAGAACTCCACGAGAAAAGGGAGCAGGGCGTGGGGATCTTCAGCCACGGGCATCACACACAGCGGGGTCAGCAATTACCAATGAGCTCCCAGCGCAGCACAGCTGACAAAGGGTGCAGGCCCGAAACGCTGACTGACTTTCTCTGCCCACGGATGCTGCGTGACCAGCTGAGTTTCTCCAGCACATCTGGGTACTGCACTGGACCCCAGCATCTGGAGGCGTCTTGTTTCTTCCAATGAACACTTGGTGATTTCTTCAAGTTCGTTTATTGTCATCTGATTGTACAAGTACAATCTGGTGAAACAGCGATCAGCGGTCCTTGATGCCACACAACCAGACAAACAATACACATGCAGGACAAATATGCATATATAAAAATAAATAATTTCCTGTGCTTAATTTATAGAACATAGAACATTCCACCACAGTCCAGGCTTCTTCGATGCTGTGCCTTATGTAAACTTGCTTCACAACAATCTAATCCTTCCCTTCCCCTAACCCACCATTTTTTTCTTACATCATCTAAGAGTCTCTTAAATGCCCCTAATATACCAATCTCCATCCCCAGAAAAATGCCTGGCAATGCACCCACCACTCTGGCATCTCCCCTAAACATTCCTCCATTCACCTTAGACAGATGTCCTCTGGTATTGGCCATTGCCGCCCTGGGAGAAAGTTGCTGGTGATCTATTCTACCTTTGCATCTCATAATCTTATACACCTCTACTAAGTTGCCTCTCATCCTTTATCCCTCGAACGAGAAAAGTCCGAGCTCCGTGAACTTTTCTTCATCGGACACGTTCTCTAATCCAGGTAATATCCCGGTAAGTCTCCTCTGCACGCTCTCCAAAGCTTCCATATTCTTTCTGTAATTAGCGCAATGCCGTTACAGCACCAGCGATCGGGACCAGGGTTTGAATCCCGCGCTGTCTGTACATTCTCCCTGTGTCTGTGTGGGTTTCCCTGGGGGTGGGGGGAGGAGCTCTGGTTTCCTCCCACCATTTAGACGTACCGGGGGTTGTAGGTCAATTGAGTGTAATTAGACAGCACGGGCTCGCGGGCCAAAAGGACCTGTTACCATTTTTTTAAAAAAATGAGTGATGAGAACTGAACACTGAACAAGATTTTTGTTGCAGCACTTTTGTTTCATGACGTAACCAGTTAAAAAAAAGAGAAGAAAAGCTAGGAACACACAGGTGGGGCAGCATCAAAGGCAAGTCAAAGATGTGGAAAATTAACTTTGTTTCTCCCCTCTCAGACACTGCCTGGTCTTTCATGTGTTTCTGCAATTTGTCTGTTTCGGTTTCTGCGGTTCCTTCCAATCTTCATAAAGCCCCAGTGTTTTGATTTTGTCTGCTGAACTACAAATTAAAAAGACCGGCAATCAAGCTCAAGTTTGTAGGGTCAGAAAGCTCTGCACGCACACGCAAAACCCACACGTAGGTCCTGAAGAGAAACAAACAATGGAAGGGTGAACTATTGCATCCTTTGAGTAACAGACTGCTTTCTGCCGCTTGTTGTTGACACCATATACTTTACAGTCTAATAAAAGCAATGTGTGTCTGTTCTACCAACTCTGTCCCTTCTAAATTTAACTGAGACTCAACAACCTATGATTTGCCCCAGTATCAGCGGCAGGCAAGCTATTATTCAACCTACCATCATTGGTAGGTCCCTTTTCTAATTTGAGATTTCAAAATCTCTGCAGTTTAAGACAGCTTTTCAAAACCTGAAATGTACAAATTTTAACGAACTAATTTGAAGGGCATCTCTGCGACCTCAAAGTCTTAGCAGGAAATCTAGCTTCACGATCATTTATTTGGTAATAGGACGAGCGTATTCTTGGCAATGCCTGAAACTATTGCCCCTTGATTGCTACTGCACTAAGATTCATCCATCTTGGTGGGACAGGAGTTGCGTATTAAGGCTGTAAGCAATTACAGAACCTGAAGGAAGTGCAAATTGCCCAAGAATAATTTCCTTTGAATGAAAAGTATCTTCTACTCACAGAATCGAATATCACTCAAATACAGAACGACGGATTTAAAATATTCAGCTTCTCACGGAATGCGGCCAACATGTAGTGGCAGAACTACCGCTGGTGCGGACTCTGGGAGAGCGGGGAACGGAGACACAGCACTTTGCCATAAGGCTCAACTGCCCAGTCCTGATGGCTCCGTACAGACTTTGAACGGCCTGTTAAAGTAGCCAACAGTGTTTTTATACTAAAATCCTGCAACCGCGGATGTCTGTGCCCAAGATGGCGACAGCTGTGGTTAGCAGCGGCCACGAGGGGTTTCAGACTCCAGGGGAGCAGTGGACTAGTGTAGGGCCCCAGTAAAAGGAGAGAGCATTCCCTCCCTCCAAAGAGAAGAAGCAGCAGAGGAGATGACCCTGCAGGATGGTGACCGTGGTAGTGGACCAACGAGGGGACTCAGCAGCAGAGGTTCCCGCACAGGCTGAGGGCGGCTTGCGGTCGGGGGACTAGCACGGGCTGCTGGACGCTGGCTCGCGGGAACCAGGTATTGGAGCCGGGATTCGAGAGGGCACTGAGGGCAGGAAGGGCTCCCTAAGGGCCTCAGGCAGTGAAGGCTTCCTGATCGTGTTGGAGCTCAGGCGGCTTCTCTACCTGCACTTTCTTTCCTTCTCCCCGTCTTTATTATTCAGGTGTCTGTCTGGACGAAGGGCTCAGGCTCAAAATGCTGGTTATCTTTCCCTCCTGTGGACACTGAGGGATCTGCTGGATTGGTTGGTTGGTTCCTCCAGCATACTCGAGTATTTATTTCCATGCGGAGGTTGACCATCTCTAACTAGCCATGGCTTTCCTAAGACAGGTCAATCGCGTCGCTCACAATGACCTCCACTGAGGTCAGCTTCACCAGCCTGTAGCCTTCTAGCTTGTGCTTATCAGTCCATTTTAAATGTAGGAACAATCCTCTAGTACCTCATCTGTGCTAGTGAAGAATTTTCCCCACAGCGTTCGAGGATACAAGCCCAGGAGACATCCATCTTTCTGCATCTTACAGCATTCCCTCTTTTGTATTGTGGAGTATAGAAGAATGAGAGGGGATCTCACAGAAACATTTTGAATGACAGAGTAGATGTTTCCCTTGGTGGGTGAATCCAGGACACGAGGGGACCGTCTGAGAATTAGAAGGAACCCATTTAAAACAGAGATGAGGAGAAATTTCTTTAGCCAGAGGGTCGTGGATTTGTGGAATTCATTGCCACCTATAGCTGTGGAGCCCGGATCACTGGGATTCATAGACATCCAATTAGTCAAGGGATATGAGGAAAAGGCTGGAACTTGGAACTAGATGTGAGAACAGTTTAGCTCAGGGTGGATTTGCAGCGCAGACTGAATAGGCCAAATGGCCTGGTTCTGTTCCATTATCTTGTGATCTACTTCAAGGCATCACTTCTCTTCCCTAGCTTCTAATACAGTCTCCATGATTAATACAGATGAGAATTATTGGATGAAGCCTGTTGCGCAAGTTTCTTCTGGGAACTCTGGTTTCCTCCCACCCTTCAAAATATACGGGAGTTATAGGTTAATTGGGGAACTTGGGCCAGAAGGGCCTGTTACAGTGCTGTGTGCCTAAATTCAATCAAAAAATTACTCATTTAAGTCCTTCCCTGCCTCCTGTGGCTCCACACAGAGTTCACCACATTAAGTCTTCAGGCAACCTTATTGTTACTCCTTTGGTCATAATATACTAGTAGAATCTTTAAAGCTATCCTTTTACCTTCCCCATTTCCCTCTTGTGTACTTCCACATCTTTAAACTCCTCAAAGGATTTGCTTGATGCCAGCTGCCCCCTTTTTGCTGACCAGAGAGCATGACATGGTAAGTAATTCTGAAGTCTGCTTACCGTATGGCTCATTATGGAAGTGGAGTTGGATCACGGAAAGGTTATTGGATTGGAGGCCAGTTCCTCGTACACTATCCCATCCCTCACTCTTTCCCACTGTCCTGTCCTCGCTATGGAACCCATCTAATTCTTCATTGACTTTGTTACCACCAGGTCCTCTGTTCAGAAATACTCACCTTTACACCCTTTCATTATAAAATTACGCATCTCAATTCCTTGTCCCGTTCCCTTGCTGACGTGTCTGTCCACAGACTCATGCACTGCAAGACTGAGACCACCCGCAAAATTGGAGGAACCTCTCATATTCCATCTGGGCCTCCTCCAGCTGGATGGCTTTAATATCGACTCCTCTGGTTTCTGTTAAACCATCCCCTCCCCCATCTAAACCTACAGGTGTTTTCCTGCTGGGCCTCCGCTTCGAGGCCGGCTGCAGAGCGGATACAAATTTTAAACTTACCTGTTTATGGATCAGTCCTAAAAGGCTGCTCTGGTCCTTCTTTTATGGAGACCGGTGCTTCAGAGCGTCGTCCAGAGCCGCTGTAGGTGGGGTGAATGTTGCCGTGGTGCCGCCATCATAAATACACGGCAGACCAATGGCTGTCTTCTCTACCCATAATCCCCCATGCAGCTGGGTTCCAGCTGAATCGGGGATTATGGGTAGAGAAGATGGCCATCGTTCTGGTGTGTATTAAGCCGCTGACGCTGATGAGCGGCCTGGTGAGGTTCCGAAGCGGTTGGTGGGGCTGCCCCAGCCCACACTGGCCACTCCTGAAGGACCCCACCGGCTGCCCCTGCCCTGATGGCTCCCACCAACCCCCCCCCCCACCCTGAGGGGGTCGTGGAGGGAGAAGGGTGAGTGAGATGGATCGCGGCCTGATGGCGTCATCACGACGTCATCAGCCCGCCCCGAGCCAGCTGCTTGCAGCGGCATTGCACTCACGCAGTGTGGCGGAGCGCAGCGCTCCACTGCTAACTCTTCCTGCGAGAGGGATTGAAGCCGGCACCTTGGAACCAGCCAGGGTGCGTTCATGGAGGTCAGACAAGGGTGGAGAATCTCCATCTTTACTCGGGCTTTTTGACTGTATGAAAGGGCCTTTAAGTCTCTTTTTTTCTCAGCTCTGTCTCTCTTTTTTTCCTTTTCCCCCAGATCTGCATTCCCCCTCCCCAAAATCACTTCTCACCTTTCCTCCGATCCATATCCAATTAACACCTTTTGCCTATGGGTCTGCGCTCCTCCCCTGCCCCTTCTTCTCTTCTCCCCAGACTTTTAATTCAAGCGCTTGTCTGCTTTTTACTCAGACCTGGAAGAAGGGCTCAGGCCTGAAACTTCGGTTATTTATATATCTTTACCTCCTACTGACACTGCAAGACCTGCTGAGATCCTCCAGCATCTCTGTGCATTTTTATCCACACAAAGAAAACAGTTTGTGAATTCTTGCACTGGCTATTCACCCTTCCACTGCTGCGATCTTCAAAATAGCAACTCTTTCCCCCCACCACTCCTGACTTTCGGCCAAGCTGTCAAAATTCAATCTCCCTGTACAGTTCTCGCTGGGCGATGTCAGATTAAAAAGGCAGCTGCAGTTGAGGCTCTAGGGGAGGAGAAGATTATTCAATTGCAAGGCAAGGTTCTGGGGCAGCGTAGCAGTGCAACAGCTGAGGGAAATAAAATGGGTTGTGAGTCCAGCATTGTATTCAGATTGCTTTGTCTGTAAATCAGATGAAGGCGCACTTTGTAAGGCGACTGAGGAGATTCTTTATGTCATCAATGACTCTCGTAAACTTCTCCAGGTGGACCACGGAGAGCATTCAGACTGGTTGCATCACTGACTGGGTCGGAGTTGCCAATTCTCAGGGCAAGACAAAACTCCAGAGGGCTGTTAACTCCCCCTGCGACGTCACAGACACCAGACCACTCCATCGATGTCTTAAAAGAGCAACCTCCATCCTCAAACATCCCCCACCACCCAGGCCATGCCCTCTTCACTCTGTTACCATCTGGGAAAAGGGCCAGGAGCCTGAAGACGAGCACTCAGCGACACAAGGACAGCTTCTTCCCCTCCGCCATCAGATTCCTGAATGATCCATGAACCACAGACACTGCCTCACTTTATCTTTACGTGGACTAATTTTACTTGTTTTTGTAAGGAGGTTTATATGAATGTTTGCCCTGTGATACTGACACAAAACAACGAATTTCGTGACTTGTTCTTGACAATAAATCCTGATTCTGATTACATAAATTTAGTTTAATCTACAGTGTGCCAAATATGTTGCTAGGTTACACAGACATTATTACTTAAACAAACATTACAGCTTAGATCTATATGTCTTGCTTAGCGTCTAATGTTCTGAAGGAAGATCTGAAGATATTAACGAAGGGTCTGTCTGAACAATCATAAAACCAATGACCCAAGAACATAGAACAGTACAGCACAGGCCCTTCAGCCTGCATGTGTACACCCAACTAGTGGAGAGGGTCAAGAACATCAAATTCCTGGGCGTCAACATCTCTGAAAATCTGTCCTGGAGCCTCCATGTCAATGAAATCAGAAAGAAGGCTCGCCAGCGGCTGTACTTTGATCCTCTTGTGAAGATTCGGGATGTCACCAAAGACTCTCGAAAACTTCTACAGGTGTACCGTGGAAAGCATTCTGGCTGGTGGCATCACTGCCTGGTACAGAGGTGCCAATGCTCAGGACAAGAAAAAGCTTTAGAGAGTTGTTAACTTGGCCTGCGACATCACGGCCACTAGAAGTTATTGCCATCATAGTATCTGTTTAGTGGGGTACCTTAGCAATGTGATTATTATGTACCTGGAAGCAGTCCAAAGGAGATTCACCAGGCTAATTCCTGGAAGAGGGATTTGTCCTAACAATGAGGAGAAACTTTTTTAGCCAGAGGGTCATGGATTTGTGGAATTTGTTGCCACCTACAGCTGTGGAGGCCAGATCATTGGGAGAGTTTAAGGAGGAGATTGATAAGTTTCTAATTAGTCAGGGTATCAAGGGATATGGGGAAAAGGCCGGAATTTGGAACTAGATGCGAGAACAGTTTAGCTCAGGATGGATTTGCGGAGCAGACTCGATGGGCCAAATGGCCTGCTTCTGTTCCCTTATCGTGATTTCACTCCATCGAGGACATCTACATGAGGCGGTATCTTAAAAAGCAGCCTCTATCCTCAAGGACCCCCACCACCCAGGCCATGCCTCCTTCACTCTGCTACCATCAGGGGAAAAAGGTCCAAGAGCCTGAAGACGAGCACCCAGTGGCACAAAGACAACTTCTTCCCCACAGCCTTCAGATTCCTGAACGATGAATGAACCACAGATACTGCCTCACTTTGACTTTTCGTGCATTATTTTTATTTACTTTTTGTAAGGTGGTTATAATATGAACATTTGCCGTAACGCTGCTGCAAAACACTGAATTTCGTGCCTTGTTCATGACAGTAAATCTTGATGCTAAACTAAAACTTTGCTGCTTCCACCTGACCCATACCCCTCTATTCCCTGCATATTCATGTGTCTGTTGTTTCTGCTCCCAGCCCTTCCCCAGGTAGCCTGTTCCAGCTTCCTGTGTAAAAAATTCTTTCCATGGACATCTTTAAACTCCCTGCCACCACCTCAAATGCACGTCCTCTTGCATGTGCCTTTTTAACTCTGGGATAAAGATTCTCACTGTCCACCCTATCCAGGTCTCTTATATTTTTACAATCCTCTATCATGTCTCCTCTCAGCCTCTGACGATTGAGAGAAAACAACCAAGTTTGTCCAGCCACTCCCCATAACCATGCCCTCCAATCCAGGCACACCGTAGTAAATCTTTTCTGTATCCTTTCCAAAGCATTAACATCCTTCCTACAATGGAATGGGTGGGTGGGGGGGCGGGGGGCACCAGAATTGCACGCAATACTCCAAGAGCAGGCTATCCCAAGTTTCTGCATAGCTGCAACATGACTTCCTAACCCCGTATTCCACGAGTGACATGGACAGATTAGGAATGTGGGAAAATACAAGGCAGATGTAGGATAATGTAGATAAATGTGAGGTTGTCCACTTTCGTGGCAACAACAGGAGGAGTCAAATTCTCATCAGAATGGTGATGTATTCGGAAAAGGGGTGTCACAGTGAGACCTGGCTGACACAGTGCATCAGTCAGTGAAGGTTGGGACGCAGGTATAACAGATGTTGAAGTAAGCAAAGTTGGTCCTTAGCGTGAGAGATTTTGACTGCACTTGTACAAGGCCCGGGTGAAGCCTCTTCTTGAGCACTGCATGCAGATTTGGCCTCCTCATCTGACATTCTTTCTATTGAGGGGGTGCTGTGAAGGTTCACCAGGTTGACCCATGAGATGGCAGGACTGACGGAAGAAGAGAGATGGGATGGGGGGGTGGGGGGTCACAGGAGGGGGGAACCATCTAGGAGTGAGATGAAAAGAAACTTCTTCACTCAGAGAGTTGTCAACTTGAGGAACTCCCACCCACAGAAAGTTGTGGAGGCCGTTTTGTTAGATATATTTTCAGAAGGGGGTTGGATGAGACCCTTCTGGTGAAAGGTGTCAGGAGGTGTGGAGAGCAAGAGAACAGAACTGAGGTTGCACGATCAACCAGGATTGAATCAAATGGCTGGACGTGAACAGCAGGTGGGCAGCCAGCGCCTGCTTCCCAGGGCAGGAGGAGCCAACAGCAGAGGACATCTGTGCAAAGTGAAGGGAGCACAGTTTACGGGAGACACCAGAGTGGGCAGAGGGCGAGAAGCTCTCCCCAAGGGCCTTGGTCATTGAAGGGTTCACGATTGTATCAGAGGTTTGGATCTTGTGGTTAGTGGATTGAACTGGAGTCTGTGCGGCTGCAGAGGTGGCGGGTATACTGGAGGCGAATCCACGGGCACTCAGCAACTCTGAAGGAACTCTCTTTTGCTTCTCTTTCTCTCATTGTAAGCGGCACCGGGTATCACTAATGGTGACTCTTCGCTTGCCTTATGGCAGATAAATGTCTAACGTGTATATTACACTTTTATATATTGTTACGTGAAAATAAAGGAACCCTGAACAACTTTGGCAATTTTTTTTTTAACAGAAGGAGTTGTAGGTGCCTGGATGCCGGTGGAGGCTGGAATAATAGGAGCATTTAAAAGACTCTTAGAAAGGCACATGGATGCAAGAAAAATAGAGGGTTATGCGGTAGAGTTACATTTTTTTTGGTAGGTCTACATGGATCAGCAGAAAATCGTGGGCCGAGGGCCTGTACTGTGCTGTAGTGTTCTAACTATGCAAAGATGATATATATGCAATAGCCCCTGAAGAGATTTTAGTTCCACACATACTTTAACCTCAGCATTTATCTGTAACGTTAGACAAATCTGTCTTAATTTCTTGGATGAAGTGTTGAACTGCTCCCTCCACTAGATGTAAAACAACCCAGGACATTATTCTGAAAACTGCAGGAGATCTGGCCAACATTTATCCCTCCTTACATTTCAGGCACACAATCTGGTTACTGCCACAATTGTGCAAATCGTCTCCTCTCCGCACTCCTCCACCCCCGCCCCACTACATCACACCAGATTACTTCACTGGCATTCCTGAAGTGAATGTGAAAGGCTATTTAAATGTAGGCCTTTCTTACTTTTCTTGATAGAAGGGAGAGGCATTTTTGAGGGTGATCTGAAGACGTGGCATGCGCGCTCTGAAGTTTTCGTGAGCCTGAGTGGCTGGCGCGAGCTTTGGCCATTCCAAGACAAGAAACTCGGATGAGGGAAGTGTCCTCTCAAGTACAAGGATGCCCAAGCAGCCCAGCTCAATTCAAGCTCTCATGGAAACTGAGAGTGTGAGGACATCAGAAGCTGCCAAATGCAAAAACGTTGCTGTATTCATTTTACATTGAGCCTCCAGGCAGAAATTTTCCCAAAAATAAAATGTTAAATAATAAATTGCAGTAGTCTTGAGCGGATTTACAAAGCAGCCACAAACTCCACATTTTCCAATAGCGTAGAGTTGAGCTGCGAGCAGAGGCACAGCGTTGCTTCGCAGGGCCCTACTGTCTGGGCCTCAAGGCAACACCACCATACAGGCTTTAAGCAACATGTTAAAGGGGCTGACAGTGTTATTTTTAAATCCTGCAACCACAGAGGTCTGTGTACAAGATGGTGGACCTGTTCGGAGGTAGCAGCAGACGGGCAGACCCCACCGCTGAGCAGAAGCATAGGAGTCGATCCTACAGGGGAGGTGACCATGGTGGCAGATCAGTGAGGTGCTCAGCGGCTGAAGGAATCACACAGGGTGCAGGCTGCAGGAGACTGGCTCACGTGAACCAGGTATCGGAGCTGGGATTCATGAGGGCGCTGAGGGCAAGAATGGCTCCCGAAGGGCCTCAGGTGCTGAAGGCTTCCTGATCATTTTGGAGGTTCAGATTTGAAGCTTGGGCGGCCAATGGATCGAACAAGAGTCTGTGAGGCTGCGGGAGCTCTGGAGGCCAATCCACGGACACTCAGTGCCTCCGAAGGGTCCCTCTTTTGCTTCTCTTTCTCTTACTGTTAGAGGCACTGGTAAAACTAATGGAAACTCTTTACAGACAAAGGTTTATCATGGATATTACCTTGAACCACTTCTGAATTTAACTCCTTGCACCATGCCCTCAACCAGCATTAGCAAAGAATAAAACTTTCCCCTTTAACAGACGTGACCTACCTCAGGTCGCACAGGATCCTCGATTCCTACAACTGTGGTGCAGGTCAGGTCGCTCAGAATCTCATTCTCATTGTCCCAGTCCGGTTCCTTCACAAAGTCTCTGTACGCTAAGCAGATGGTTCGCAGGCCTTCACAAGCCATTGGCTCGATCACCTTCTTGACCATTTCGTCACGATCTCTTGCCTTGAAAGACACGACGTCTCCACTCTTATTTATTAACTTGGTGCACCTGAAAAATAATTTTAATGCATTTTTTTTTTGCATGTGAGGTAGGCACATCACCAAGGTCACTAAAGCAGCACCCGATAGCAGCTGTTCTCGACAGGAAGCCCAGAGTAGCAGACACGCTGGTCGCAGTTTTGACAAGGTGGAGGAGGAAGTGAATAAGAAGGATTTAACAGTTGTGCAGTAACTGAAGCTCTAAAAATAAAAGCTGTTGACATTAGGCAGGACTAATTGGAGTTTAAGAACGTCAGTTTGCCGTAGAATTGGTTTTGCTCATTAGAAGGTCCCCCCTGGTTTCCAAAGAAGGGCAAGTCCAGCCAGCAGACTTCTCCTGAATAACGAGAAGCTGGAGGGTCTCAACGGGTCGGGTAGACATAGTCGGGCAATGTTGCGAGTCATTGAGACCAAAAAGGAGGTGATCGTAAGCATGTGAGAGAGGAACGAAACTGGGGAGGGGCCAAGAAGTGCTAGCGTATCGGACAAGAAGGTGAGGGGGTAGAGAGACAGAGGGAGGGAGAGACCACTGGGAAGGGGTGGGGGGAGGGAGGAATGCAAGAACAGGAGAAAGTGAAGAAGAGATGGAAACAGTGGATCATTGTGACTTGTATCTGTTGAATGGTCTGGATCAGCTATTCTCAACTGGGGAACCCATGTCTCCTCCTGGGGGGTCACTGCACATTTAAGTAAAAGCCTTGTAAGATGTACTCACATCTACAACAATAAATTCTCACAAGAAATAGACAAGAGGCCAATTACTGTTCTTCAATAGGGTCAGAGAACAGAGGATCTCGGCCTTTCTCCACTCACTTACCACTTTAAGTCATCCCTAGGCCATCGGTGCTTGGTGATGAGTAAGGGAGGATTGCTTAAGGAGGGATGTGAATGGGAAGGGAAGGTTGAGAATCACTGCTCTAGACCCAATTGTTACTGAAATATTTTACTTGAGAAAAACTGTCAGTGGCCCATTTCCTTTGGAGTTCTGAAACTGTGCACATAACGAGTCAATGAGGGACGATTAAAACAGTGGGTTTCAAACGTTTTCTTTCCACCCACATCCCACCTTAAGCAATCCTTTACTAATTGTGACTAAGAAATTTAAAAAAACCTCACCTTTGACTGAAATGGGTCATCCCTTATTTTTAAATCTATGGTTTCTTGTTCCTTCCCTTTTTGAGGCAGGTAATTACATTTGCTAATCGATTGAAGTGTTCCCTGAATCCAGGACTCTTTGGAAAATTAACACCAATGCATCAGCCATTTCAATCGCTACTTCCAGGGAAGGCCTTGGGATGAGGTCAATGGGATCTGGTGACATTGTTCCAATTATTAGACCATGAGACTTTGGAGCACAAATAGACTATTCAGTCCATCGAGTCTGCCCCGCCATCCAGTAACGAGCTGATCCATTTTCCCACAGCCCCACTGCCCGACCGTCTCCCCATAACCTTTGATGTTCTGGCTAATCAAGAACCTATCAATTTCTAACTTAAATATGGCCCAATGATCCAGCCCCACAATCACCTGGGCAACAAATTCCACAGATTCACCGCCCTCTGGCTGAAAGAAATTCTGTTCTAAGTGGACACCTTTCAATCTTGAAGCTGTGGCCTCTTGTCCTAGATTCTCCCAACTTTTCTACAACTACTTCGTAGGCCTGATGACTGCACTGTTCTGAAGTTCCTCCCCTCTCTTTCTGATCCTGATTTGCAGCTGTAACTTACATCACTGAATGATGGAAAATGCCTCCTTATTGAATCTCTCTTTTCCTGTATTTCATCATTAATTCCCAAACTCTGTGTGGGACCAACATTCATTCGGTTCCTTTTGTGAATATCTATGGAAACTCTTACAATCTATTTATATATCTGGCCAGCTTTATACCGTGCTGTAAATTTCCCCTCAGCATTTATCTTTCTGTCATTCTCTTTTGATCCAGTCCTCCGTCTGCCCTCAGCTTTTTGTGGAATGAAAGCCGTCTCTCTCCTCACCCCCCCCACCCCACAGATTGCTACCCTTTAAAGATGGGTGGTGTCTCCTCCCTGTGGATTTTTGAAAATCTCGTTAGAATCTACCCATGTTCCGTAAATCTGTGTCTGTCCTCTTCAGTGCGAAAATTATTTCATAAAAAAACAACCCCCATCCTATCTCTTAGCTGAAATCTCTCACCCCTGGAACTATTCCAGTAAAGCCCTTTGATATTCTCCCTGCACCTTGGAATCCTTCCAGAGGCGTGCTAATCAACGCTAGATAAAAAGCTTTTCTAGTTGTGATCTGACAGGTTTTGTAAGGGTTCGACGCAACTCCCTTCACTTTTTTAAGTCTGGACTAACAAAACGTCAATACACGAAAGTCTGCGGACACTGTGAATGAGGTAAAACCACAATGCGGGAGGAACTCAGCAGGTCACCCAGTGTACCTTGTATAGCAAAGATGCATAACCAACGTTTCTGACTTGAACTCTTCATCAAGGTGTGAGAAAATATAGGTAGGAGCCCAAGTTAACCTCGCACACCACATTCTAGGAAAATACTCGTCAGGAATGGGCTGTTTGCTGGCACATGGGGAGCAATGATTCCGAGTCACAGTTAGGTAACTCTCTCCACGAGGGGAGAGGGCAGGAAATGGAAAAGCTGTCATTTTTTCTACATTTTCCTCGCCTCAGGAGAATTCACTAAAAGCTTCCGTTGAAAGCAAGCCATTTACATGTATAACTTTTGTCAGTTGAAGTAGGAATTTCCTGAGTTGATGTGACTAGAGAATTGAGCATATATAACCAGAAGTGACAATGGCAAGACCCATTTGACCTTTCTCTACGTAAACCAAGAAAGACCTGCTTACTTGCGAAGGATGATCTCGGACGCACCCTTGCTGTACATACGGAAACTTCCATCTGCGTTCTTCAACACTGTGCTCATGGACTTGCGTGCAGAGTTGAAGGTGTACACCTTGTAGAGCTTTTCTTCTGGGATTTCATTCCGCACAGCCTGGTAATCCTGCTTCAGGTCTAACACAAAGCCAAGCAAAGCGCATTCGGTCTTGTTGCCGACATGTCGAGGAAGACCTCCTTCCTTCTCTGGGGGCTGGCGAGGAGCAGAACAGGAGTGAAGTCAACAGTCAGACAGTTCCAACAGGAAAGACTGCAGACACTGAGATTGGAGTGCATTACACAAAAGTGCTGGCAGCTACCTCGACCAAGGGGGCGAAACACTGGTTACTCTTTACATCAGCAATTCTCAACCTTTATCTTTCCACTCACATACCTCGTTAAGTAATCCCTAGGCCATTGGTGCTCTGTAATTAGTAAGGGGTTGCTTAAGGTGGTCTGTGAGTGGGAAGGGAAGGTTGAGAACCACTGCCCTAGACTCAACTGTTACTGAAATATTTTGCTTGAGAAAAATTGTCCTTTGGAGTGATGAAACCGTGGAATAAGAGTCAATTAGGAATGATTAAAACTGGCTTTCAACCATTTTCTTTCCACCCACATCCCACCTTAAGCAATCTCTTACTAATCACAGAGCACCAATGGTGTAGGGATCGCTTAAAGTGGGATGTGAGTGGAAATAAAAAGATTGAAAACCACTGCTTTACATCCTAGAGATTCTATGTGACCTACTGAGTTTCTCCAGCATGTTTGTGTATTGCTCAACAGTAATAAATATAATGAACATTTGTGGCAAACAGTGGCCAGTATAGCAGAAAGAAAAGGATCTTAGGGTTGTATGTGGAGTCATGTATGTTTTCTGACAATAAATCTGAACTTTAAGAAATATTGACCACCACACGATCTCAGCATATAGCCTTGACACCGAGTCCAGTAGGGAGCAGGCTCGATGGGCCATTTTTGGCCTACTCCTGTTCCTACTTCCTATGTTCCTATTACGACTGACAAGACACTGATAGGATGACACTTGGGAGAACTGCAGGCAGTTCTGGTCACCCAGATAGCGGATAGAGATTGTGAAGCTGGAAAGGGGTTCAGGAAAGAATGTTAGCAGGATTGGTGGCCTTGAAATATATGGGGATGGTGGATAGGCTGGGAATTTTCTCCCGGTGGGGGGGGGGGGGGGGTTGGGGGAGGGGGGGTCGTGCATGCTACTGAGGCGTACAAAATTGTGAGAGGTGTGAATGAGGCAAAATAGTCGCAGTGGTTTCCCCAGGTCTGGGCAATTATAAACTGGAGAGCATAGATTTAAAGTGAAGTGGTGGGGGGGGGGGGGGGGGGTGAGATTTAATAAGGGACCTCAGGGGCAGCTTCTTCACATAGAGGATGGTGGGTTATATGGAACATGCTGCGAGAGGAATTGGTTACAATTTATGTTCAAGTTTATTATCATCCGATTGTATAAATACAACCAGATTAAACAATGTTTTCCAGTCCTCGGTGGAAATACAAATAAGAGAAAACCAGACATAAAACACATACAGACAAGCAATACATATGCAGGACAAATACACATATATAAAAATAACTAAATATTGTTTCATAACTGCAGAGGGTCAGTGCGAGCAGTTCCTTTGGTCATTCAGCATTCTCCCTGCCTGTGGGAAGAAGCTGTTCCTCAGCCCAGTGGTGCTGGCTCTGATCCTCCTGGATCTCTTCCTTGACAGGAGCAGTGGAAATGATGCTGTGTGCAGGGTGGAAGGGGTCCTCACTGATTTTGTGCTCCCTCTTCAGACAATGATCCCAGTAGATCATGGTCGATCGGAGTGCGGGTGGAGGGGGAGACTCCAGTGATCCTCTCTGTCACTTTTATGGTCCTGTGTATTGACCTCTGATCCATTTCTCTGCAGCAACCGTACCACAATGTGATGCAGCCGGCCAGGATGCTCTCGATAGAGCTCCTGTGGAAAGTCAACACAGCTGTAGCCTTGCCCGCTTATGACATCCAACAAACATTTTGACATGGACCAGAAACGTTTATAGGAAAACAGGCCGAATGCAGGCGATGGAACAAGGTTGGTCAGCATGGACAGGTTGGGCTGAAGGGCCTGTTTCCATGCTGTAAAACTTTGTGACTTTACTCTGTGAAAGCACATTCATCATTTCCTTCCCTTGAGAAAAAAAGCTCCTTTAACCAGCGTGGTTTATGTCAGAAGGATTACAGATTTTCCAATATTTATAATGTTGTTGAAAAGGTTAGAAAGTGGACTGAAAGCCACTTTTCTGTTTACAGGACAATTTTATTAACACTGTTTATGTCAGATCTTTGGGCCTGAGGGGGATATTTCCTTAAAAGGATATCTCCGCTGAAGGAACACAACTTTGGAAATGCTGAATGCTACACGCTATCCAAATGTGCAAATTTATTACAATCAATCTACTATTAAACAAACAAGTCAGCCTTGGAAAGACTGGAAAATGTCAACACTTCATAAGATGAGTGCTGACAAGGGTAAGATGTTGCATTTTGGAAGGACAAGCCCAGAAAGGACATACATCATGAATGGTCGGGCACTGAGGAGTGCGGTAGAACAGAGGGATCTGGGAATGCAGATACATAATTCCCTGAAAGTGGTGTCACAGGTGGACTGGATTGTAAAGAGAGCTTTTGGAATATTGGCTTTCTTTATCAAGTATTGAGTACAGGAGCCAGGATGTAATGGTAAAGTATATTGGTGAGGCCAAATTTGGAGTATCACGTTCAGTTTAGGTCACCGAACTACAGGAAAGTTATCAATAAGATAGAAAAAATGCAGAGATGATTTACTAGGATGTTGCCAGGACTTCAGGAACTGAGTTATAGGGAAAGGCTAAACAGGTTAGGTCTTTATTCCCTGGAGCGAAGAAGAATGAGGGGAGATTTGATAGAGGTATTTAAAATTATGAGGGGGACAGAGTAAATGTAGGTCGGCTTTTTCCACTGAGGGTAGGTGAGATACAAACCAGAGGGCCTGGGTTAAGGGTGAATGGGGAAAAGTTTAGGGGGAACGTGAGGGGGAACTTTTTCCACATAGAGAGTGGTGGGAGTGTAGAACTAGCTGGCAGCTGAGGTGGTGAATGTGGGCTCAATTATGAACATTTAAGAAGAATTTCGACAAGTATGTGGATAGGAGGGGTATTGAGGACAATAGACTGGGTGCAGGTCAGTGGAAGTAGGCAAAAAGATTGTTCGGCGCAGACTAGAAGGGCAGAAGGGTCCTGTTTCTGTGCTGTAATGTTCCATGGTTCCATGATAAAGAATTTATCCCAGATACCAGCTCACCAGGATTTTGGTAGTGTAAGCGGAGTTAATAGCTATTCCATTGACA
The DNA here is from genome assembly GCF_036971445.1 of Narcine bancroftii. Taxonomy (NCBI): domain Eukaryota; kingdom Metazoa; phylum Chordata; class Chondrichthyes; order Torpediniformes; family Narcinidae; genus Narcine; species Narcine bancroftii. The sequence goes on from NC_091473.1 coordinate 253,381,174, forward strand.
ATCCGTTCCAACACTTTGGGTAGGATTACATCCGGGGCTGGGATTTGCCTGTAGTGAGTTTCTCCAATGTACGACTGTACCACTGTCATCCGGTTCATGGTGAGAGTCCCTGTCTTATCCGAGCAGATGGCTGTGGCGTTGCCCATCGTTTCACAGGCGTCCAAATGTCTGACCAGATTATTGTCCTTCATCATTTTCTGTCAAAACAGAAGATTACAGAATAAAAACGATGCAATTTCCCAATTGGCATATCTATTTCTTTATTTATGGGGCCCCTCCAGGTCTGGTGTGGAAACTTGAGTGCCCAGGAATGCAGAGGGTTGCAGATAAGTGTCAAACCTGGCCAAGCCCATCACAGGCACCCATTTCCCATCCACTGAAGATTTCTACACGAGCTACTATACTATCTCATGAAGGCAGCCAACAGCACAAGGACCATAAGATCTATGAGGAGAAGTAGGCCACTTGGCCAGTCAAGTCTGCTCCACCATCCCGTCATGAGCTGATCCATTCTTTCACTCCGGCCTTCTCCCCAATTACTTCTGATACCCTGACTATTCAGATATCTATCAATCTCTTCCTTAAATACACCCAACAACCTGATCTCCACAGCCAGCCATGGTAGAAAATTCCAGAGGTTCAGCACCCTCTGGCTAAAGACATTCCTCTGATTCTCAGTTTTGAATGGGTGTCCTTCAACCTTGAAGTTGTGCCGCATCTTTGCTATATCTACTCTGTCAAGGGCTTTCAAGATTCAAAAAGCTTCTAATGAGGTTCCCCTAATTTCATCCAAACTCCAAGGAATCCAGTCCAAGAGCCGTCAAACATTCCTCATATGCTAATCCCTTCATTCCAGGAATTATTTCTGTACTTTTTAAAAATCCACTCCAAGGCCAGCACACAATTTCTTAAATGAGCCCCAAACTGTACCCCGTACCCTAAGGGAGGACTCACCAGTGGCTGAGAAAGCCACACCAGTGGCTGAGAAAGCCTCACCAGTGGCTGAGAAAGCCTCACCAGTGGCTGAGAAAGCCTCACCAGTGGCTGAGAAAGCCTCACCAGTGGCTGAGAAAGCCTCACCAGTGGCTGAGAAAGCCTCACCAGTGGCTGAGAAAGCCTCACCAGTGGCTGAGAAAGCCTCACCAGTGGCTGAGAAAGCCTCACCAGTGGCTGAGAAAGCCTCAACATCATATCCCTGCTCTTGTTTGCTATCTCTCTAGATATGAACGCCAACATTGCATTCGCCTTCTTCACTCATGACTCAACCTGGAGGTCAACCTTGAGGGTGTCTTGCCCAAGGACTCCCGTCCCTTTGCAGATGGGAATTTTGAATTTTCTCCCCATCCAAATAATAGCCTGTGCCTTCTACCAAAGTGCACGACCAGACACTTCTCAACATTATATTTAATTTGCCACTTCTCTCCTCATTCTCCTAATCTATCCCTCTCTGCAGCCTCTCCATTTCCTCCTCACTTCCTGCCTCTCCATCTATCTTTGTATCATCTACAAACTTAGCCATAAAGCTATTTATTCCGCAATCCAAAACATTAACATATTAAATAAAAGCAAGTAGCAACTGGTAGCCAACCAGATCCCTTTATTTGCACTCTTTGTTTCCTGCTCTGCCCATGTTAATAACTTTCCTGTAATTCCGTGGGCTCTCATCTCGTGCAGCACCTTGACAAAGCCCTTTTGAAAGTCCATATACACAACATCCACTGCATCTCCATTGTCCAGCCTGCTTGTGGTTTCCTCAAAAAATTGCAGTAAGTTTGTCAGGCAAGATTTTCGCTTACAGAAACCATGCTAACGTTGGCCTATCTTGTCAAGGATACTCTGTAACCTCACCCTTGACAATCGACTCCAGCAACTTCCCAACCATTGATTCTAGGCTAACAGCCCTATAATTTCTGCCTCCATTCTTTTTTTAAAATAGCAGAGTGACCTTGACAATTTTCCAGTTCTCCAGAACCACACTGCAATCTATTGAAAGGGCCTACAGCAGGCTGGTCACAGCCTCTTCTTGCTGCTACCTTCACCCTTAAGTTCAGCATCTCCTTTATTCCCCATCCCCCCAACAGCCATCAGGCTCTTGAACTTCCCCATACTACTCAAACCATAAACTACCCTGGAGCCACCAAAGGATCTGTCTGCATCACTGAAACTTCTTTCTTTCTCAATCTTTTTATTAAACATATTATAAGTAAAAACACGAGATTAGAAACCAAAATCGAGCAGTAAAAACAGACACATCAATATATTGCGATACATGATGCGTGTAACATTATAACATATAAGCATATAACCATATAACCATTTACAGCACAGAACAGGCCAGTTCGGCCCTACTAGTCCATGCCGTAGCAAATCCCCACCCTCCTAGTCCCACTGACCAGCACCCGGTCCATACCCCTCTAGTCCCCTCCTATCCATGTAACGATCCAGTCTTTCCTTAAATGTAACCAATGATCCCGCCTCGACCACGTCTGTCGGAAGGTCATTCCACATCCCCACCACCCTTTGCGTAAAGAAATTTCCCCTCATGTTCCCCTTATAATTTTCCCCCTTCAATCTTAAACCATGCCCTCTAGTTTGAATCTCCCCCACTCTTAATTGAAAAAGCCTATCCGCGTTGACTTTGTCTGTCCCTTTTAAAATCTTAAACACCTCGATCATGTCCTCTCTCAATCTTCTACGCTCCAGAGAAAAAAGCCCCAGTCTGCACAACCTTTCCCTGAAACTCAAACCTTGAAATCCTATCAACATTCTCGTGAACCTTCTCTGCACTCTCTCTATTTTGTTTCTATCTTTCCTATAATTTGGTGACCAAAACTGTACACAGTACTCCAAATTTGGCCTCACCAATGCCTTGTACAATTTCATCATAACCTCCCTACTCTTGAATTCAATACTCCGATTGATGAAGGCCAACATTCCAAATGCCTTCTTCACCACACCATCTACCTGAGTATCAGCCTTGAGGGTACTATTTACCATCACTCCTAAATCCCTTTGTGGCTCTGCACATCTCAATTGTCTACCAAATATTGAACAATATTGAACCCTTTCTCCTCAATGTGGAATATTCAAAAAGAGAAACTATTTTTTAAAATTAAAATCCCATCTAACCCACCGAAATAAACAAAAAAGAAACAACAACAAAAATTTAAAATAATTAAAAAGGCCGGGCCGCCTAAATGGAGAGAGTTCACTACAACAGATCAGTACAAACTATTTATCTGGTCCTTAATTTATAAAAAAGAAACAGAAATCGAGAACCGTCTGGAAGGTGAAGTCAAAATACAGATGAACTCATACAAAAATAGTTTATAAAAGGATCTTAACGGGGGAGTCAAAAGTGCAACTTCTAATTTTTTCTAAACTTCAATATGACGTAATTTGAGAAAGCCATTGCATCAAATTCGGTGAATTAGTATCTTTCCATTTAAGAAGAATGGCTCTTCTGGCCAACAGTGCAGTAAAGGCTACATTGAAACTGAAACATCTTTCTTGTACTCACTGCAAATGTGAATATTTATTTATGTATCCTTTTATATTCATTACTAGCTGGATACCCCGGCGTTTCCCGTGAAATAAAACACTCAGTTGTTGGCTACATGGTTGAAACAAAACACCCAAAAAGCTTCATAGTAATTCTACATAAATATATATTTTCCTAAACACAACTTTCCTCAATTTCCTGCCCCTTGCCTGTCTGGAAGCATCAACAGTGAGGAGCGAGATTGATGTCCCTCTGCATGCCTCCTGCTTTCTCTTTTGTCTGACTCTACGGGCTTGTGAAGAGCTTCTACCAATGTTGTTTCACTTTTTTGGACCCTTGTTGAATTGGGTTTGGCCACTTATTTCTATTCATTGATGCAGCCCTGTAACTAATCGAGATGTCCCTGGGGCAAGTTCAAAAATTTTTTGAACTTCATGTGACCTTAAAGGTTAAATTCAACATTGTACTCATGTGTATGATAATAAACTCTCATCATTTCAGACTATCAAGAGGGCAAAGAGAACGTTGGGCTTCATTGCTAGACCAAAAGGATTGCTCACACGAACCACCCGAGACTTTCATATGTGCAAAACATTATTTATTTATGTGTATAGATGAAATACTTATCCTGTGTATGTATTGTTTGTCTGTATGTGTGTTATGTTTGGTTGTGCGTCTGCGTGTTTTGCACCTCGGGTTGTACTTGTACAATTGGATCACAATAAACTTGACTTGACTAGAGGGACTGAATTTAGAAGCAGGGAGGTCCTGCTGCAACTGTACAAGGAACTGGTGAGGCTGCATTTGGAGAACTGCATACAGTTGTGATCTCCTTATTGGAGGAAGGATGGACTGGTGCAGAGGAGGGGTTCACCAGGTTGATTCCAAGGATGAAGGAGGAGAGATTGAATGGACTGGGACTGTACTCACTGTAATTTAAAATAAGAGAGGATCTTATAAAAACATATAAAATTATGAAAGACATAGATAAGATAGAAGTAGTTTAGTTGTTCCCATTGGTGGGAGAAGACCAGAACTAGGGGACATAGCCTCAAGATTCAGGGTGGTAGATTTAGGTCAGAGATGAGGAGGAACTGGTGAATCTGTGGAATTTGCTGCCCATTGAAGCGTGGGAGGGGGGGGGGGGTGATCCCAGTAAATGTATTGAAGACAAGGTTGGATAGATTTTTACATAGGTGGAGAATTGAGGGATAGGGGGAAAAAGGCAGATTGGTGGAGATGAGCCACCACCATATTGAATGATGAAGCAGGCTCGACGGGCCAAATGGCCAACTCCTCCTCCTATTTCTTACATTGTTTGCTCATCAATCATTTATGGAATTATAAGACCAATATGATTTCAGCTAATCCATGAATGTTTGTGAAGTTACTCGAACCATTACAGTCTTCAAATGCAGCTGGCAGAAGGAGAATGAATGGCATTTTCCCCAGAAGAGCATGTGGTTTTGAGTGGAACCCGGGGACCGACGTTCCCCCGCGTACGCTGCCCTTGTTCTTCTTCTCAATGTGGCCGCATAATTGGGACACAGAAACTTTGGCGGGTATCAGCAGTGCATTCTGTGAGCGCAGCCACTGTACGCCGAAGATGATGGGAGTTAGATGCAATCACGCACACTCTTTCCCCCCAGATGATTTAGTCAAGTGAAGCAAACCTCAGAAAGAGCCTTCTCGTGCCCTTTACTCCCTTTCATTGCCACTGGACTCACTTCCCGCAATCCCAAGATTAACATCCTGATGCGAATTTCTGAGGAGAACCCATTAAGCTTCTACTTTGTTAATTACATTACAACCCTGTGTCTCTTGCAATGCAGAGGGAACGATCTGACTTTACTAGTCACATTGGAACCGCAAGACTGCGAGAGGTGTATCGCAATCACATGCTTTCTTACTTCAACAATCAGCCTTGGGGAAAAATACACCTTTACGACATACTAGCATGTACCCATCTTTTCATTGGTAAATGGGGCCGAAAACCTTACCACTCGATGCCAAACAACACAAACGTAAACTTCTAATCGAGTTTAGGGTCACCTGATTGCACAAGTGCAACCCGACGAAACAACATTCTCCGGTCCTCTGTGCAAGCAGTATAGGGGTTGGTTAACTGGGCAACATTTATTTTGACTTGTGGTGGCTCTGATCTTAAATGAACGCATTCCTTGGAAAAGAGCTGTGGCCGCAGAATGGATGTGAAGCACATTTATCAATTCTGCCACTGCAGTGGAATGACTTCCTATAATTATTGTTACCACAGAAAAAGGAAACAAAGGGCCAAGAAACTGAATATGTTCTCAAAAGCTGTGCGGTTAAAACCAAGGACTAGTTCATCAATCCAAGAAAACGGGCAGCTCCCCGCAGATCTATCACATTGTACTGCTCCCTTGGAAACATCCCAAGGTACACGACTGAGCAATGATGAGCTCAGAGATTGCCAGCATCAATCTGTAATTAGCTGGCAGAGGAAAGTGAACCACGTTCTTAGCTTTCAAGTAAGCTGAACAAAAATCAGCCAGGATCAAGAAATCAGAAGAATTTAAAGTATTCCTATCTTCCAGTATTGTAAAACAAACCATCATCTCCTCGTTTATCCAATCCTGAGTGTTTTCAAACAGTTCTAAACATGTCATTACTTGGAGATTGATTACACCGGTTAAATGTTATCTTGGGCCAATTTAAAGTCTTTCCAGCCTCTAATTCAAGATTGTCAATCTTCCTTCTCAGTGCAAATGGGTGCATTCATTGGAATGTTTCCAGGCCATTTCTTTGCATGGTGTGCCTGGATAGAAAATGAAGTCACTCGTATAATTAGTGGACTCACTTTATTGGAAAATCATATTGCGATGCCATCAGTGTGGACCAAGGAAGGGAGTTAAATGAACATCACTGCTTCTGCACGTGAACTTGGAACAAGAAACAACTGGCCTTAAGCTTTACGATGGCCTTTCTGCTGCACGGCCACAAGGTGAAAGTATTCCTCTCCCTGAGCAACCCTTTGCTTCATGTCAAAAACTGTCCTGTCCTGATAGAGTGATATTCCCATGATAAATTGTTCTGAACTTGAAAACACCTCGGCGCTGTCCGCCGCAATAGCGTAGATCTCCCAGTGGCCGCCCAATTCAATTCTTCGGCCCATTCCCTTGCCGACGTGTCTCATACTTTGCCACACCGAGACCACCCACAAATTGGAGGAGCAACACCTCATCTTCTGACTGGGCCCGCTCCAACTGGACGGCATTAACATCGACTTCTCTGGTTTCTGTTAAAACTCCCCACCCACCCCCCCCCCCCACCTTATCTATTACCCCTGCCTCCTTTCACAGACCCAAAATCAATTCTCACCTTCCTTCTTATCATATGCAACTAACACGTTTAGCCTGTTGGTGTACACTCCCCTCTCTCTCATTCTTCCAGTCTTTATTCTGACGTCCGCCCGCTTTTTGCTTATTCCTTGAAGAAGGGCTTAGGCCCGCAATATCGGTAATATGTCTTTACCTCCTGTGGACGCTGTGAGATCGGCTGAGTTCCTCCAGTATTTCTGTGTGATTTTACTACCTTCACAGTGTCTGCAGACTTGCACACCTCTTCACAAAGTATTTTCCAGCAGGTTTTAGAACACATTTCCATCACTTGACAGTATATACTTCTCCCACCTTGCAGATGTGGGCACTGCTGGCAAGATCAGCATCTGTTGCCTACCCTCGATTATCCTTGGGGTGGTAGGCAGTGAGGTGTCTTCTAACAAAGACACTGCCATCATTGGGAATGTGATAAATTTCTCACAATACACAACTGTGATTTGGGGGTGGGGGGGAAGGGAAAGATCAGCATGAGGCAAGAATTAAAAATAACTAATTCAGGGTGGCACAACGCCTTTACAGCGCCAGTGATCGGGACCGGAGGTTCAAATCCCGCGCTGTCTGTGAGGAGTTTGTGTGTTCTCCCCGAGTCTGCGTGTGTTTTCCCCGTGGGCTCCGGTTTCTTCCCACCATTCAAAGTGTACTGGGGTGGTTGATTAATTGGGTGTAAATTGGACGGCATGGTCTCTTGCACCAAAATGGCCTGGATTAGTTAATAATTTGCTAATTTATTTTTAAATAGAGGGCATGTAAATCAGTGAGGACCCCTTCCACCCCGCATACAGCATCTTTCAGCTGCTCCCATCTGGGGAGAGATACAGGAGGATCTGAGCCAGCGCGACCAGGCTGAGGAACAGCTTCTTCCCACAGGCAGCGAGAACGCTGAACGACCAAAGGAACTGCTCACACTGACCCTCCGAGCCTCTTATGTTCATGAAGCAATATTTATTTATGTTTATAGATATAATACTTGTCCTGCATGTTTTATTTGTCTGTCTGGTTGTGTGTCTGAATGTTTTGGTCTGAGGGGCAAAGAACACTGTTTCCTCGGGTTGTACTTGTGCAATCAGGTGGCAATAAACTGGATTTAAAGACCAAAAACTTAAGATTTAGAACGATAATGAGGAGGAAATGGTTCTCCCAGAAAGTAGCGAGTCTGTGAAATTCTATGAAACACAAAAGTCTGCAGACACTTGAAGAAGGGCTCAGGCCTGAAACGTCACTAATACATCTTTACCTCCTATGGACACTGTGATACCGGTTGAGTTCCTCCAGCATCTGTGTGTTTTTACTGTGGAAATCTCTGCCCAAGTAAGCAGCTTAACTAAGTACATTTAAGATGCAGATAGATTTTTGCATGTAGAAAGGGTTCAGGGCAAAAGGGGTGTAAGTGAAGCAGAGTCCAGGGCCAGATCAGCCACGGTCTCATTGAATGGCGGAGCAGGCTCCATGGGCTGGATGGCTGACTCCTGCTCCTAGTTCTTGCCAATTTAAAACTAATTCCACATTGAAATGTGAAGGACGCTCACAAGCTCTAGTTGAAACAACCAGAGGTACAACAGCTGTTACACATCTGAACCACGGTTCCTCACCTCACTTTGCAATTTTCAAAAACAATACTTTTTAAGAAGATATCAATAAGTGCAGAGAAGATTGATTGGGATGTTGTCCAGACTTCAGGGACTGAGTTACAGGGAAAGGTTAAACAGGTGAGGACTTAATTCCCTGGAGCGTAGAAGAATGAGGGGAGATTTGATCGAGGTATTTAAAATTATGAGGGGGACAGACAGACAGAGTAAGTGCCAATAGGCTTTTTCTACTGAGGGCGGGAGAGATGCAAACCAGAGGGCATGGGTTAAGGGTGAAAGGGGAAAAGGTTAGGGGGAACATGAGGGAGAACTTCACACAGAGTGGTGAGAGTGGAACGAGCTGCCATCTGAGGTGGTGAAAGCGGGCTCAATTTTAAGATTTAAAAAAAATTGGACAGGTCCATGGATGGAAGAGGTATGGAGGGATATGTCTGGGGTGCAGGTCAATGGGACCAGGCAGAATCATAGTTCGGCACAGACTAGAAGGCCCTGTTTTCCTGTGCTGTAATGTTCTGTGGCTCTACTATATAATTTACACTTTCAAATTAGATACACTTTTGACATAAACCAAACAAATGTTTCTGCAGGAATCTGCTAAGGAAGAGTCAGCTTTCAGGACAGGCTCGTTCGATTAAAATGGCCTCAAAGCTACACCCGACGATACTTTGTGCCACTTGACTGTGACATAAACCAACCGGTTATCAGTCCTACCCCTGGATTCTTCAACACAAAGGATCTCACCTTTACAGAGTAGGCCAGAGAGATGGTCACAGCCAGTGGGAGACCCTCAGGTACAGCCACCACCAGCACCGTAACACCAATTATGAAAAACTTCACAAAGTACTGGATGTAGATCGGGGTACACTCCGCCAACCAGGGTCTGCCTTGGATTCCAAAAGTGTCGATCGCAAAATACAACACCAGGATGATGACTGTGACCGCTGACATAAGCAGACCTGGAGGAGGTAAAGGTGATTAAATTAGAACATGGAACAGTTCAGGACAGGAGCCAACCCTTCGGTCCTCAGGTCTGCACGGAAGTGATCCCCAAATCAAACTAAATCCCTACTGCCTGCACAAAACCCATATCCTTGCACATTCGGATGGTTATCCAGCAGCCTCAGAAACATTCCCATCATACCTGTTTCCACCACCACATTCCAGGAACCGACTGCTCTCTATGCAAAGAAACTCGTCCCACACCTCTCCTTCAAACACTCTGCCCTCGCCTTAAACATATGCCCTCTACATTTACTTTTAGCCACAAGATTGCGTTTAAACACACACAAGACTTCCAATGCAATTGCCAGAACAAAGTTGAACAGACTTCGCAGACAGGAAAGTTTATTGTTCTTCCACACGGCCACCGTGTTTCATTCCTCAGGTAACACTCAATCGCACTTTCAGAAGAATGTGGTGGTGCTGGAGAGAGTGCAGGGGAGACGCGGCAGGAGTATAAGTTCGGGAGAGAGATTGGACAGGCTGGGCATGCGTTCGCTGGAGCCAATGGTCCAAGAGGTCACCTGCCAGAGGGATACATAATCATTAATGGAGTTGATAGTCAAAAGAGGGGAGGGGAATCAAAGAACAAGAGGGCATTGTTTTAAGGTGAGAGGAAGGAGTTTTAAAAGGGATCTGAATGGCACGTTTTCTCACACCAAGAGTGGTCGATATATTCAAAGTTTAAAGTTCAGATTTATTGTCAGAGCACATACACGACATCACATACAACCCTGAGATTCTTTATCTTGCGGGCCAGGCAGAATTTCTACTTAATGGTGGAGAAAAAAAAAACTGCACCCAAGAAATGAAAACAAGAAGGAAATGCAAACAAACTGTGGAAATACAGAAAATAAAGGTTCAGCAATAAATAATGTGTCAAGTCGGAGTCCTTAAAGGAGACTCTGATCAAGTTTGTCGTTGAGGAGTCTGAGGGTGGAGGGGGAGCAGCTGTTCCTGAACCTGGGGGTGCGAGTCTTGTGGCACCGAGACCTCTTTCCTGATGGGGTGATGGTATCAGATACAATCACCGTGCTTAAGAGGCGCTGCAAGTGACAAGGCATTGAACGATATGGACTGGATGCAGGCACATGGGATTAGTATCAAGGAGCGACACAATAGCCTGAAGGATCTGTGCTATACGCCTCTATGACTATAACTGCTATTATGAGGAGCAGGCTATCAGGTACTGAACAATCTACTCCTAATGAGCCTTTTCCATCAGTTAATTTTTTTGGAGTATTTTTAAAATAATTTATTACTGCCACCGTCATGAGGGGTTTCCATCGGCCTGTCACTGCAGGGTATTTCATGATTCGAGACGGAGTAATAGAGCACAGACACAGCCCTTCAGCCCACTGAGTTAATACTCACACCGATACCATTCATTTTTGTTTTCTCTTCAATCCCTATACACCAGGAGCCAATTCTCTGACCAACTAGCATAACTTAGGAGGAAACTGCAGCACCTGTGAGGAGGTGGGGAACCAGGGGGATCGTGCGAACTCTGCATGGACAGTGCCTAGATCAAACCTAACTCTATGAAACTGAGAGGCAGCAACAGGTGGCACGGTTGGCACAACACCGTTACAACGCCAGCCCGGGACCCGAATCCCGCGCTGTCTGCGAGGAGCTTGCATGCTCTCCCCGTGTCTGTGTGGGTTTTCCCCACCCTTCGTAATGTACCAGGGGTATAAGTCAATTGGGTAGCATGGGTTCGTGGGCTGAAATGGCCTGTTATGCGCTGTATGTCTAAATTTAAAATTTCTATGCCATGTATCACTGTACAGGGCCTTTAAAATGTCTAAAGTTCATTTAAAGCAACCTTTATCCAGAAAGTGGATCTTCTGAAGCGCCTGACCATCCACTCCATCTCCCCGCCACCCACGTCCCAACTGATCTGAGACGGTTCCAGATTCAGCTGTTAGCAACTAATAATCTTGCTCTCCTCGCAAGAAAAAAAATATTACACTTGCATTTCCACATAACATGCAGAAAATGATTGAGGAGTTGGATAAAGCCAAAAAGGAAAGCGTTTCATTAAAGTGAAGGACAAATCTAGCTCTTGGGAAAATGCACCCCACAGACACTGGGCAGAAATTAATTGTGCTATACATATTAACAGCTTCTTCGGGACTTAGGATTTGATCACTAATGGAATATCGTGTGGGGGTTCACATTTATGCAGGATGGTAACAGAAGTCAATTAATATCCATTCTGGCTAACTCATTTCGTTGGGAGATTAAAAGACCATAAGATATAGGAGCAAAAGAGGGCCATTCAGCCTGTTGAATCCGCTCCGCCATTCCATCCTGAGCTGATCCATTCTCCCACTCCCCATAACCTTTGATAACCGGACTATTCAGATACTTATCAATCTCTAGCTTATCTTCTTTGCATTAAGACATAGGAGTAGAAATAGGCCATTCAGCCCATCAAGTCTTCTGCACCTACTTCACCACAGTGAACAGTGTCATTTCTGAACTCTGAAGTGGTTTGGACAGATTTTTGAACAATAGGGGATTAAGGCTTATGGGCAACGGGTGGAGCCGAGTCAAAGGCCAGATCAGCTGTGATCTTATTGAACGGTGGGGTGAGCTTGACGGGGTGCATGGCTGACTCCTGTTCCTGTTTCTTAGGTTCTTATTGCAACATCAGACCACACCTGAACCTGTTCATATTCCCTGTGCAAAGCAGCGCAAGGGGTGATCTTGTTTGAATATGCAAAACCCTCAGTGTATTTGTTGGAAAGTCTCCATTAGTGGGTATGTCAAACATTAACAAGGCACCACACAGCCTCCTCTGCTCCAGGAACCCATACTTCTACCTCTACATCCCATCAGCCTTTAAACATTCTTGTGAATCTTTTCTGCCCCCTTCCCAACTTAATTTTTTATTTAAAAAATTTTTTTTCGCGCATGGTTGGACCGACCTCTGCGGGGAGTTATATATGTATATATTGGCCCTTCGTTGCTCACACTCCGAACGAGTGACGCATCCCTGTGAGCTCTACACTAGTTCCTCCTTGCCAACTTAAGAACATCTTTCCCATAAATGGGTGACCAGACAGAGCTCATTACTCCAAATATGGTCTCACCAACGTCTGGTACAGTTGCACATAACTGCTCTTAGACTCAGTGCCCTGACGATTGGAGGTAAGCATGCACAACACCATTTTCAATCACCCTGTCTATATACATCACCATTTTTCTGTGTGCCTGTACCCCTGTTCTACAACACTCTTCAGGGCCCACCATTCATTGCGCCTGTCCTGCCCTGGTTTAACCTAACAAACTGCAACACCTTGCACGTGTCCAGTTAAATAATTCCATCCGCCAATCTCTGGCCCATTTTTCCCATTCATCTGGATCCTGTTAGAATCTGGGCAGCATGACTGGTGCAGCAGTTAGTGCAGCGCCTGGATCAGGGCTGAGGTTTGAATCCCGTGGTGTCTGTAAGCAGTTTGTATGTTCTCCCCTACTGTTTGAAACATACTGGGAGTGTAGGTCAATCGGGTGGCACAGACCAGTGGGCCTGTTACCGTGCTGTATGCCTAAATTAAAAAATTTAGATAGCCTTCTTTGCTGTCCACTATACCACCAATGTTAGAGCAATCTATGAACTCCATCATTCCCCTCCATCAACCCTGCTTGTGTGTCTCCTGCTGTTTCAGGAAGGCTGCAAACATATTATCCCAGCACTCTTCTCCCCCCCGCCCCACCTCTCCCATTAGACAGAAGATAAGAAGCTTTAACACACAGAGCTCTGGATTCAAGCGCAGTTTTTTTCCTACGGTTTTCAGACATTTTACTTACCACGTTGTTTATTTACATTACTATTGCATTACTAAAATAAAAGATGCAAAATACTCATTTAGGACCTCACCCATATCCTGTGGTTCCACAAACAGACAAATGGGCCCTACTCTCTTCCTAGTTACTTTTTTGCTTTTTATAAACTTGAAGAATTTCTTAGGACTTTCCTTAACCTTATTAGCCAGAGTCCTGAATAATGGATCACAGTTACATAAATCTGAAATAAAAACAGAAGATGAAATGTTGGTGACCTGAAACATTCACTGTCCTGATCTATTGAGTATTTCTAGCAATTTTCTATTTTGATCTTAAAATTAATCAGATACGTTTCTGAGTTAATCCAACCCTCTTATTCATCTCCCCCTTTGTCCGGCACCTGCCAATCCCAACTCCACCCCACACCCTCCCCATCTGTCTGTAACCAGTCCCTGGTTCACCAAACGTCTACTGGTCTGTGTCTTTCCCTTCTCGCTCTGTCTTTATACTGGCTCCCTGCGATCTAGTCTAGTTCTGACCCAAAACACTGACCATTCTTTATCCACCACGAATGCTGCTCAACCCCGACATCCTCCAGCAGATTGTTTTTTTAATTCAAGTCATTTTCTATTTCACTAATATGACAGGAGAGTGCACAAAACAAGCAACTGCATCATATTCCCTGATTGCATCTTTTTCAAGAACTTAGTGTTCATCAGGGGTGGTGGTAGAGGCTGGTAAATTTAAAAGTCCCTTAGACAGACACATAAGAAAAATAGAAGGTTACGAGGTAGGGAAGGTTTTGATCATTCAGCAGGTTTACATAGGTTGGCACATCATTGGGAGCTGAAGGGCCTGGCCTTCGGTTGACAAATGTTGGCCTGGTTGGTGAATGTAAGAAAGATTGAATTCAATTTCAGAATAAGACTATTTTCCCCAAACTTGGTGAAAACACACGCAAGGCGCATCTCCAGCCAAAAGCTTCAGAAGCCCTCTTGCCAGTCACTGTTCTGAAGTCCCTTCCGTTCACACTTTGTAGCTGATTTACTCCAACTTACAGAACACCCCGGGCCCTCTTTGAAAGTCTCTGAAGGCCCAAACTCGCTAAACCACACAGACATTGTTTTCCAAACCATTATATTCTTGACAACAGGAAGAAAATGCCTTTCAAGATTTCGCTGATTATGGCTTTTTCAGACTCTGCTTAACATATGAAGATGGGTAATCTAGATCTCAATGTTCCTTTAGCATGCCTTCCTTTACTCGTGCAGTTCTTATAATCACCAACCAGACCAACATAGAACATAGACCATTACAGCACATTACAGTCCTGTCGACCCACAATGTTGTGCAGCCCTATTTAAACCAGTAAGTGTCTAAACAGTCTAAACCTTCCCTCCCTAACACCCATAACCCTCTGTCTATCTAAGAGTCTTTTAAATTTCCCCATTGTACCAGCCTCCACCACCACCCTTGGCAATGCATTCCGCGCACCCACCACTCTCTGTGTTAAAAAAAAACACCCTTGACATCTCCCCTAAACTTTCCTCCCCTCACCTTGTGCAGATGCCCTGTGGTATTTGCTACTGTCGCCCTGGGATAAAGGTGCTGAGGTCCACCCTGTCTCTGCTTCTAATAATCTTGTAGTCTCCTCTCAGCCTTCTTCGCTCCAAAGGGAAAAGTCCCAGCACTGCCAACCTTGCCTCATAAGACACATTCTACAATCCAGGCAACATCCTGGTAAATCTCCTCTGCCCCCTTCTCCACAGCTTCCACATCCTTCTTGTAATGAGGTGTCCAGGACTGAACCAGATAACCTGAATGAATGTAGAGATTATGTGGAAAGGTCAGACCAACTCAAAATGCATCTGGATGGAAAACAAGAAATGAGACTACAACATACTTTCATAAAATTGCAAAGCTCTCATTTTTACTGGTCAATTTGATTTTACCTGCTTTTCCAATCTGCACAGCTAACTTGGTGAGTTTGCCCTGGAGGACAGATTTCTCTTTCTTTGGTATGTTTGACTTCTTCTTCTCCTTCTCCTCGAGCTCTCCTCCCTCTTCGCTTTTCAGTGGCTGAATCTCCAGTGCAACGCCATCCTGAGCTTTAGCTGGTTACAATACATTGAAACAGATTTGCAAAACTGCATCAACAGTCAAATGCTCTTGCAAATGTCTCGGCAAAGACAAACGTGGGACAGTCGGATGCGTGTGCGCATAAAATATTAGGGTGGTCTCTTAGTGCTACAGGAATGCAAAGGTCTTCCAGCAAAGTGACAAGTTATGAAGCCATCGATAGTAAATTCAATCCCTACAACGCAGGAATTAAAATTAAATCTATTTTTTTTTAAAAAGTGCATTGGATGATTCCTCCTCAGCAGTTGAGGCAATACATATAATTTCTATTCAATTTGGTCCTCATTCGTTTCAAATGTAAAGTCATTTGCATGCAATAAAATTCAGCATTTGTGGTAGAAATCTCATTGATCCAAATTAATCCACTTAATGACAAGATTGTCTCTAATGCACAGCACTCTAAGCTAGATTTAACATGATAACATGAATCAAGCAAAAAAATCTCCAAATAACAATTCTGTTGAAATGGGGCGCACATGCTATTTGACTACAAGATTTCCTTGACTCAGCTAAGGAGGGGCAACAATTTGCTAAAAAAAAAATTGAGACTCTAATGCATTCTAATTTTAACTATGTCCTTGTGCTGGTCAATGTATGTAGTTCACCACTGATCAAAAAGTGCGGACACCAAGGCGACAATTGGTGTCCTCGTGTTTGACTTTGAGCCTGAACGTTTCACATCAATACCACTGAGTTTCACAGCACAACAGCAGTTAAGAAAAGCCACTTACTGAGACTGGGGCTGTTTTCCAATTGTAAATTCACTGTTCAAACTATCACTTTGTTGGTTAAACCACACACACACACACACACACACACACAATTTGAAGTAGGTAGTGAAATCCAACATCAAGTTTGCCACGAATGCAAATAATGTTACAATTACAATATTCTTAAGACAGTGAACAGATAAACCATGAATAGCTTGTGTCTGTAAATGGAGCATGTAGCACACAGTAAATAAAAACATACAATGTACAATGTCCATCACTTCGTCATGAAGAGAAAGAGGAATCACAGCTGACGAAAAGAATACAGCTGACAATCTTTCAGGGAGTGTTCTCTCCAGCTCCTCAGTCTTCTGGCATTCAACATTCGGAAACAGGGCATGACCTCGAGGCAGGGAAGGAAATATTTTGTGGACAATCGATCAGAGACCCTCTGGCAGCAGCTACAACCAGCCATGTCCCTTTCACTTTTAGTCTACAGGAGGAAACTCCTGGTTCTTCCCAAGTCTGAATTACTCAGAGGAAAAATGTGCAGAGAATTTCAAGTAAACATCCCTCTTCGGGGAGGGGGAGACCTATGAATATGCAACTTTAATACTAGTACGTGAAAGTAGAAGAAAACCAGTGATTTCAGTCACGGATATATTTCCCAACCAACTGGAGCCGACAATTGTCTCGTGACCTTTCCCAAGTCTGTACCCAGCTATTATATGTCCGGTCAAAGTTTTTTTTTTTCAAACCTTTATCCTCTCATCTCATCAAAATTGCTGGAATCTCTTCACACCAGATGCTAAATGCCTTGAGGATTTTATGTTTGGTTAAGTTTTGTTTGGGTATATTGAACGGAGGAAAAGATGCAGCCAACAAGCAGCTGTTGACTGTTACATCCCATACTTGACTACACTGAGCAAAGATCAGAATCCCAATTTTCAGCTGGAAGACCCCAGTCTCCACCTGGGAGAGGGTCCACATTTGAGATTCGCTTCCCTTCTGTCTTGTTAAATTCCAGGGGGAGAGTGATCACCTCCGGTTGAAGGCGAAACAATCTCAATTTTGCAAATGCCTTTGGTAAAACCTTGACGTTCATGTCACTGATCCAAGAGAGGATGGATTTCCCTGTTTGGAAGCAGAGTTCCTTCCTTAGGACCCGACAGTTAATTATTTATCCTTGACTCAGCTGTGGGGTGTCATGGTTCACTATAAATAAAGCAGTTGTAGTTAGCATGGAAGCAATGAATTCTGAGCGTGTTATCGATCGTTAATAGTGTTACAAAAATATGAACAGTCAATCAGGGACCTGAGATCTGTTCATGTACACAAGTCCAACTGTTAAACTGTATACCAGTGCCAAACTAATTCATTTCTTACAGGGCATTAGTTGGAACAAGACAACAGGGTCCAGGTCAAGGATTTGAGACAAGAGGGATTAAACCCTCTTGAAAACAAGTCCTGACCCAAAAAGCTGACTGACTATTTCTCTCCATGGATGCTGCCTGACCCCTCTTTGTTTTCCCAGGTGGAAATTAAACAGCTTTCCGTTCCTCAGAATTCATAGTAGAGAAGCCCATCATGGGCTGGAGGGCCTGAGGAGTTCTACGTGAAAGCTAAAGTTACATCACCGGGTGTAGCTGCTGCAGGGTGTGGGAGAAAAGGGGTTAATTTCTAAAATTTGATTTGTTTACCCTTTTCAGTGCTGGTTTCATTCCTCCCATGGTGAATGCCTGCAGGTTGAGGAAGGATCAATTACTTTCTGGTAGATCGCATTAGGTATTTTTTTTTTTAAAAATCGGAAATTTAATTTTACACAAAAAAAGTCTTCTTTGAAGTTGTAGAAATTCCCCATCACTTCCAGAATTTGAATTATGAGGTATTTCCAAAATGATGTCAATTAGCAAGGTTCCGGTGGCAGAGACCAGATGGCTAATCATTTATACTCATTTCATACAGATCTAAAATGCATCATCCTTTAGAAATGTAATGGGGGGATTGTCAAAGGCTCGCAGCCTCGGTATGAACATGTATCATTTGTGCTTTGAAATAGATGTCTCTTTCAATACAGGAAATCAGAGCTCAAAGTACCATCAAAAGCAAAGCTGAACAGCTAGCTTCACAAGGACCATCTTTTGAAACTTTGGAACTTATCCTACTAAAGCCACTTACATTTCAGGAAAAGAGAGCAACAACAAAAGAGAGAAAGAAAAAGAGGACAAACACTATGTCAGAAGAGGTTGAAGGGAGGAGACAAGCTGAACTGCAGAGGGTGAGGTTATGAGGTCCTCCGCAGTGCCTGGAAGGAACAGTCAAACCACAACGTGAAGATTGAGACCATGAAAGAAAAAAAGTAGGGGTTCAACGATTACTGTTTTTCTCTAAAGTTTTTTTAAAAATCTGATTGAACGTCAAATCTCCGCCGTGCTTACAACTTCCCTCCAGCACCATTCTTTGTGTGGATCTCTCCACATAGTTCAGAAGGAACTGCGTATCAATTGGTCGTTTAAAGGGGCATAATCAAGTGAGGAAATTTTTACTTAAATGGTAGAAAATCTGATAAATTTTTGATAACATCTTTGAAGTATGAGCAATTGAAAATTTGTACTTTTAAAAAAAAAATACATATATATAAAAAGAATCGGTTCAGCAAAGTGGCTAAAGGTCAGTGGCAAGAGATGTCAGGGCGAGAGCCAAAAGCACAGACGCACTTATGATATTGGACAGGGCCCACTTCACATCCCTTGTTGGAACAAGAGACAGATAACGGCCAAGACTTTAAACAAGTCACCAATGCACGCAATGGCTTTCAGTCAGACCTGAGGAAACATCTCGCCACGTGGAGTAACACGCAAGGGAATGTTGGCGGATCCGTACCAAACTTTATAAGCATAAACGGAAGGAGGGGACACGAATTCTTCTCCAGAACCAATTGAATCTATGCTGCAGCTCATTGCAGTTTTAATTTTAATCCAATAATCGTTGCACCCCCCCCATAAAACAGAAGGTGGTGGTGAGGATCC
This sequence comes from Narcine bancroftii, assembly GCF_036971445.1. Lineage (NCBI taxonomy): Eukaryota > Metazoa > Chordata > Chondrichthyes > Torpediniformes > Narcinidae > Narcine > Narcine bancroftii. The sequence continues at coordinate 253,400,311 of NC_091473.1, forward strand.
CACTGTGTTAGCGAATTTGAACAACAATAATGGTTCAAAAAAAAAGGAAGAAAAATGCTTCCAGTTAGTGTGCTCCTATGTTTATGAGGGTTACCTTTGTTGCGATTTTCTGGGACTCCTTGTTTTTTACCTGTTCAAACAAAAAAAGGGTGGAATGCTTGTCACATGACTTCATAAATGCTATAATGCAAAAGGTTCATGTTTAGCTGTTCTGGACACTGGGGATGGAATGGTGATTGTTAGTACATGCCGCAGGTTCACTGAAAAATCATTCTAGTTCCACAATTTGCATTAACACTTAACCCAGAAAGGCGCTAGGCTCCAGAATAAACCGGCCTCTACCATAGGGATGGTGAGCATCAGTGCTTCAAGCAAGTTACCATCTACGGCACGCAGCCCCACCAATTGGTGGCGGCATTTAAATGCCGATCAACATCAAGGTGATGTTCTGGTCAAATGGTCAGGGACGTGTGTGCAACTGTCAATCTGGATCCACACCCGTTTCGCTCTGGAGAGGGTTCTTGAGTCAGAGAGCCCTCAAATATTTCACAACAGTGACTCACTCGACTTCTAATCCTGGTGTTCGCACGTGCTACTGAAATTTTCAGTGGTTAGCCTTTAACATATTGCCATAATCTGGCACCAAATCACCCCCAAGTAGACGATGCCTGATTGGTTAAAAATGACCCTTCGGGATTGAGATTCCAATCTGAGCAGTTAGATCTTTACTCTCTGCTGATGGCAACTAGACGGCAGAGGTGAACAAATGGGGGGGGGGGGGGGGGGGGCAAGGTTAATCTCGTAAGATTTCAAGATTCCTTTATTGTCATGTAATAGCACAGAACATGTAATATTACACAAAATTGCCTTCTGCCTGCTGAAAGGCAGTCAAAGAGTCATCCTCAGTGGTGCCCCACACAGTACGAGAGAAAGAGAAGCAAAAGGGAGTCCCTTCAGAGTCACTGAGTGCCCGTGGATTCGCCTCCAGCCCCCCCGCAGCCTCGGCAGCCGCACAGACTCTGGTTTTACCTGTCTGGCGCAGTTAACATGTCAGCATTTAACGCACCAATGGTGGGCGCCCCATGTTTGCAGAGAGGCAAGGACAGCCTGCAGCAGCTGTGGAGGACCCCTGCAGTACCACCCAGATAGACGGCATTGCGCTCCATTTGCTTGCCCTTGCGGGACAGCTGTTTGTTGGCGGACAGGTGCTGAAGGCAGAAGGGGTGTAGGTGGGATGGAGGAGAGAGGCTGAGAGTCGTGTGGCAGGGAGAGGAACCGGTCATGATCCACAGACACTTCTCTTTCTCGTCTCGGTGGCAGTGTTGGACTAGTGGCCCCTCTGAGCGCGCCTCTCCAGGGAAAACGGAGGAAAATAAACTTTGTGTACAAGGCAATAAATGGAATTGTGAATGACCTATAACCTGGCCCAGTGAGTTGAATGGCCTCCATCCACCGTAAATTGTAAGGCTTCGGGTAAAAAAAGAAGGGGAATAGAAATGATGGGATGGTTCTATTGGAAGCTGGTCGGAACTCATAGAACACCTTAGGTACAGGTCATTTACACTGAATGGTCTCCTGCTTTGTACTAAGGTAGTAGTTCCCAACCTTATTTTTTCCACTCACATACCACGTTAAATTTTAAATTTAAATTTAGACGTACAGCACGGTAACAGGTCATTTCTGCCCACGAGCCCATGCCGTCCAATTTACACCCAATTAACCTACACCCCTGGTACGTTTCGAACGGTGGGAGGAAACCGGAGCCCCCGGGGAAACCCACACAGACATGGCGAGAACAAATAAACTCCCTACAGACAGCGCGGGATTCGACCCCGGTCCAGATTGCTGGTGCAGTAGGCATTGCGCTAACCGTGCCGCCAACTGCACTGCCCCTTTGAAATAGGTGCTCTGTGGTTAGTAAGGGATTACATAAAGTGGTATCTGAGTGGAAAAAAAAATAATTGGAACCACTGATCTAAGGTTTTCATGGAGCTTCACCAGTGGCAATCCAAGTATAACTAACAGAAAGTACTTAGGCAAGGAGAGGTACAATGGCAGTATATCGTTGAAGATTCCAGGGAGAAGAGGATGACCCCTTTTATGAAAGGGATGTTTCCCTTTGAATTCTTCTTCCCAGCACACAACATGGCTCTTCAATTTATTTTTGGAAAGGCAACTCTTGATCCATCACTGGAGTCTGGGACAGACCGCACCACAGAAGAATCCAGTGTAAGCTTTCGAGGGGAGCTGCTTTTTTTCAACAAGGTATTTATGTGTCATTTAACCTTGAGCACTTTCCTCCAGCTGGATACAGTGGTGTTGCCCTCCAATCTCTCCAACAGGTAGTGCTCCAAATTACAAAGGATGGTAGAGAAGAGTTAATTAGCTGGAGAAGATTACCTCCTTAAAATTCAAAACACATCTATGTTGAATGTACTGGCAGGAAATGAGTCATTTCCAATGGTATTTGGATACCAATATCCTAAAGTGCACATGTAATGACAATGCAATTCATTTTATGATCGAGCTGCTCAATATATCTGTAGAATCTAAATTATTCGAGTTCCCAGATGAGCTCACTCCGTTTTTTTCTGCCAGGCTATGTGTGCTTCATAGGAAAATATATGTTTAACCCCTTTTCTTCTTGGTTTAGACTTTGTGTATCAGAGGAAAGACCTGCCAATGACGGCGCTCATTTATGGAGCAAAATCTTCTCAGTCCCTCAAAACTGAGGAAGTTCCTGCTTTTCAGGGACGTCTCTGTTAGAGGTACAGGCAAGGTGGTGGGTGGCGGCTGGGGAAGATATATCACAACTGCTCATGGAATTTCAAACTTCAAATACATTTTTCTAATCTGACCCCAACCCAAAATGGGCTTTACAGTTTGATGGGACACATTGGTTAAAGAGCAGAATTTTGGTGAAACAGTATTGTTTTCTTTATCAAATGAAATTAAGAGGAAAAATTCAATGTACCAGATTCGTGACTTCATAACATTTGTAAATTTGATCATTAAAAATGGATTTGAAGAACTTTCATGGTTTTACAGCTTATTAAACAACTTTTCCTTTTCACAAGTTAATTATTTTCCATAATGAACAAACTGTAGTGGGAGCAATATTTGTAAGGTGGGTAAAGTCCATTTCTAAACGTGTATAGGGCCTGAGAAATTCTTTTACATAAGTAAACAGCACCACCCAAAAACCCATTAGAAGAATGGAGAGGCCTTCACAGAATCATACGTGTCCAAGGCCCTGAGGCAAACATGCTTCTCTGTCAAGATTTTGCCTACACTTCAAAAGTGCATGGCTCCTGAGGTCACAGGAACTGTTCAGGACAAAGCACTAAGGGTAGTAACTCAACACTCACACAAGACTGAGCCTCGGTAAAAGGTCCTCCCTCTGCTCGTCATTCCCACAGATCTACCAGAGCTTGCAAATGACCAGAAAACCTACAGCCAATTTAGAAAGAATCACTCCTCCCAAGTTTATAAAGGTCAGAATATTGAGGAACAACCTTTTGTTTAATTTAATAAAAGTACCAGTTTCTGTTAGCTAACGACCCACCTTGATGCCTGTTGTCGAAGTTTATTCCAATGATATTGCGGGGGTGGAGGCTGGTAGAACAGGGACATTTAAAATACTCTTGGACGGGCACATGGACGTAAGGAAAATTTAGAGGGTTATGGGCGTAAGGTAGGGAAGGTTTGGCTTGTCGAGTAAGTTTATATAGGTCAATAAACATCGTAGGCTGAAGGGCCTGTACCACATAGAGTGCTCTCTAAACACATTGGCAGTAATGAACAAGCCCAACCCATTCCCTATGGGATTAGTAGATCAGAACCTGAAATCGACAGTTAATAAGAAACAGTCTCGCATTGTGAAATTAGAAATCATGAATTCCTTTTTTTTTTAAATTATATAAATAACTGCAGCATTTCTTGCCATTCAATGGAATGTTCTTTTGAAGGGAATCCAGTATTTTATATACTTTACCCATTTTCCAACTCTGATGGTAAATAGAATTGGGGGATACAGTGTGCATCAATATTGGACTGGAACTAATGATTGCGAGAGGGGTGGAACAAAAAGGATACAAACCCAGAGCATAAACAATTTAAAAGTTGTGTTAATTATACAGAGAATGTCCCTTTTTTTGGTAAACAGAATGAATGTGGATAAAAGCTGTTCAGTGCAATCAATGCTGATTGCAATCTCATTTCATCCCACATTTAAAGCAAGTTGAAAACTGTGCAACTGAGATTTGCAAATCTGTTCCTCAAGTACTTCAATTACCATCGCACAGTGTGAGGTCATTGGACACTGGACCATGCAGGCAGTGAGCATTCAAGAAAGTGCGGCCAAAACTCAATTGGCTGTGCCTTCAGGTTTAAGTTCTACACTCAAGGCCCGATAGGTATATTGCTAACTCTATGCATTTATCAGAGATTGAAAAATAAACAGTAACTGGGAACTTTACTTCAAGAGTTGGGAGAAAACAACTTTACCCTTCTTATTTTTCTTCTCCTCTTCATCAGTACCTGCACCTAAGAGTGTGAAAATGATGCCAGTTTGGGAGTTCAAGCCGACGGCGGTCACAACAATCCTCCCAGACCCTTCCATCACATGGGTACCTAGGAAGAGATTGGCACAAAGTCACACCATTCATAGAATTTGGAACAGCACAAAACAGGAGCAGAACCCCTCACCTCATCTGCCCCAAATTAAACTTCTGCCGGCACAGAGTCAAACAGCACAGAACAGGCACTTCAGCCCAACTCATTCTGGGCTTGCCCCATTTGCCTGTATTTGGTCCACATCCATCAAAACCCTTCCTTTTCTTATACCTGTCCAACCGTCTTTTGAAAAAAAAGGAATCTCAGGGTAGTATGTGATGTCATTTATGTACTCTGACAATAAATCTGAAACAGACCTCTCTGGCAGTTCATTCCAAGTACAAACCACCTTCTTAAGGTCACTCTTTAAGTCCTCCTTAAATCTCTCACCTTTAACCCACACCCTCTAGTTCTAGAATGGTCAACCATGGGAAAAAGACACAGCGGATTCATGTTATCCATGATCCATAATCCTTCGATTTCTGTTCTTGTGTGTGAAAGAAACGAGGCCTCGACACCCATCTGTAATGTGTGGATTGCGGGTGGTCATGTGTCCTCCCTTGCTCAAACTTATTTGGAAGTCACATCACCTGTCAATCGAAGTTGGACTCCGGCCACTTATGAGTGCTAATTTAAATCACCTAGGATCATTACTGACTAGAAGCACAGACCAGCGCTGTATATAACACCAACGCACAGCACATTCTTTCTCTCTGCCTCAAGGTCCAAACAAACCCTGGACACCATCCCATGCCAGGTTACTACTCTGGACATCGCTGGAAGTGTCGCAGATAAGGTGTCACTGTAGCTGAGCCATTAGTACTTTGATTGATCAATACTTGCAGAGAGCCGCACCCCTGTTAGTCAGGGAACCAGGTGTGTGTGTAAGAGATCAAGTGTAGGTTTACCGTTGTCGGAGTCCAACCTCAGCCCAAGGTGAACGCCTAGACCGTTGTTTAAGTGAAATAGTGATTGAGTATCGTTTAACGCTCTCGCCTGTTTATTTCCAGTGTGTTAATAAAAGTTACTTGTGTCCAGACTTGTCTCTCTGTGAACCCACCGAACCTGATACTCTTCCCAACACTGCCTGCACATTCACATAGCCTCTTGGAAGCCACTATCGTATCTGCATCCACCACTACCCCTGACAGCCCATTCCAGGCACCCGCCACTCTCTGCACACCTCCCTTCAACTTGTTTCCACCCCCTCACTCCCACCACATCCTTTAATGCAACCACTTCAGGTAATTGAGGTGGACATTTTGAACCAATGAAATTTCAATTTCCCAAGGTTATGATTCTCAATCAAGCAGGACAAAAGAATGAAAGTAGCTCTCAGAGGGGATCATCCCCTCACAGTTTCGGAAGGAGCCACGCTGCAGGCCCTGAAAGGATGGGCAACAAAAGGATTCAAATCTTAGTCAAAGACCTTCAGCCAACCTTGACGCATTTGCCTACCTTTGTCCCATATCCCTTTGAACCTTTCCTAGTCACGTACCTGTCTAAGTGCTTTTCTTTTTAAGTATTACAATTGACCTCCTCTGTTCCACTTATCCACCTCTTTTCAAGTCCCCTTTAAATATTTCCTCTCTCACCTTCAAGCTATTAGATTCCCCAATCCCGCAAGAAAAAGACGGAGGTTTTTTCTCTGTGCCTCATTTTTATACACAAGATCCCCTCTCAGCCTCCACATTCCAAGGAGAAAAGTCCCAGCCTATCCAGTCTTTCCTTAAACTGCATCACCGCCTGGTATGGAAGCTGTACCACCTCGGTCTGCAAAGGACAGTGAAGTCAGCGGAAAATATCACTGGGGGCTCTCTTCCTATCATGAAGGACGTCTACAATACTCAATGCAGGTGAAAGGCAATAAACATGGTGAAGGACTCCACACACCCCTCACGTAAACTGTTCTCCCAACGGTGGCATTCGGAAATGAGGTCTTGTATTCCATTAGAAAAAATAACGTACAATTTACATAATAGTTATCCTTTCTTTTTTAAAATTTGGAGCCCGTTTACGAGATATATGGGTTTGAATTTGTAATAGTTTTCCCCTCTCCCCCCCCCCCCCCCCCACCCCCACAGTCGTTGGGGTTGCACCAATTCATGGCGATAGTTGATGGTTGTTACGCAAGTTGATCTCTGCTTCTATTCTTATTCTTTCTTTTGGGGTAGATTAGAGGGGGGTTGGGAGGGGTGGGTGGGGGAATTATAAGGGATATTATGTATTTACTTGTATTTTGATTGTATGATTTATTTTGATTAATAAATAAAATTTGAAAAGAAAACTGTTCTCCCTTCTGCCATCTGGTAGGAGGTACTGTAGCACTTGGGCCCTTACGTCCAGGTTGGGAAACAGTTATTTTCCCCCCAGGCCATCAGGCTCCTGAACTCCCAGATCATTGTATAATTAATATTTTAACTTATATTTATGTAAATATGCTCCGTGGTCCAGGAGAAATGCCATCTCGCCTTTAATGTGCGAGCATGGTATGAACGATAAATAAAGGTGACTTGACTTGAGTGAGCTGTTGAGGCCAAACCACTGAATGATGTTAAGGTGAAGATCAACAGAGGTCTGGGTGTAGGGGTGGCAAGGGCTTTGGGGGGAAAGCGCTGGAGGTGCCAGACCAAGGCGAAACCACCCATATTCTTACCAAGAGGCAGAAGAGCATGAGAACGAGGAGCAGGAATCGACCATCCGGTCCGTCAAGCATGTTTCACCAACACTTGGTCTTGGTCTCAGAACCACACAACATTATAGCACAGAAACAGGCCCTTTGGTCCATCTAGTCCCTGCCAAACTATTCTGCCTAGTCCCCTCGGCCTACACCATAGGCCTCCATATCCACTCATCCACATACCTTATCCATCTTAAATGTCATATTTATCCGCCTGTCCCCCCATAACCCAATTCTCCTACTATTCAAAAATCTATATCTAAATGACATTTAATGAGGCAGCCCCTACTGCAGAACCAGCCTCAGGGATCAAACTGAGTGTAACACAAAACACCTGCATGCTGTGACTGTAGTAAGAACACAGGACTGCTGGAGGAACTCAGCCATTCTCACCGTGCCTATAGGAGGTAAAGATATAGAACCGATGTTTCGGGCCTCAAGGTACGAGTCAAAACACAAAACAGGATCAAATGCCCTTCCCTTCTATTACATGTTGAGGGGAAGTGGCCAATATGGATTATACAAGTTAGCATAATTTTTGCCCTTTATTTGCTCATTCAGTGTATCAAGAGTGAAACACGAAAGCTGCAGATGCAGTGATCGTAGTAAAAACACGACACTGGAGAAACTCAGCAGGTCGAACGGTGTACTTCAAACAGCAAAGGTAAAGATACAGAACCAACGTTTCGGGGCCGAGCCATTCCTTGAGGTATGAGTAATATTCGATCAGTGTGTCATCAGTCACACTAGCTGGGAAACATAAACTCTACTTCAGTGAAATCACAGAATTCAGCAAGGGATTTGTCAGGAATTGTGGGCTCTCGTGATTCAAATCTTGTCAGAAAGATCAGCACAATCCATCTAAAAACTTTCAGTTCTTTTTTCTAAAACAGAAGGGAAAAAAATCTGAAAAGGGCGATGAATTTAAGATCCGCAGATAGTTTTTGATTCACATCTGATGAGGGATTTGACGCTGTCCACTGCTCCCTCATGACGACAGAACTCAGCCAGCCAATTTAAAAACATGCTTGCTTGAATTAACTTTCCTGAGTTTCCAGCCCATATCACTACCCCACTTAGCAAGTTAATACAGTCATTCCATTTCCACCTCCTGTCATGTGGAGTTCTCCTTTTAACGCCACCAATCTCTTGAATGGAAGCCTTGGAAGTGAAAGTAATCTGTGAGCCCAGTCCGATCCAACAGCCCTCTATCTCCAGCGGCTGTGCCAGAGAAAGCAATCAGGAGACTCCTCACAGCCAAGTAACAATGCGAGGCGCGTACGGTTTGCGCCACGCTGTTACAGCGCCAGCAACCCAGGTTCGAATCCGGCGCTGTCTGTGAGGAGTTTGTACGTTCTCCCAGTATCTGCGTGGGTTTCGTCCAAGTGCTCCCGTTTCCTCCTACCGTTCAAAATGTACCTGGGTGTGTACCGGGGATGCATGGGCTGGAAGGGCCTGTTACCGTGCTGTATGTCTAAATTTAAACAAATTAAATTAAAATCAATCTTTACAGGTTACGAATGCACCCTGTCAAGTCCCAATTTGGAATTATGGGTCATTGCTACAAGATGCTCCCGAACTGCCAAATCACGACCCGCCCAACATCACTTATCCTGTCTCATCACTCGATGTCCTTCCTCTTCCTTGTAGTCGAAATAGGATGACATTTAAAGTTAAAATGTGCGAGGCTCCTGCACCCAATTACATTCCCTCTTCACTGGGAAATTACATCTACTCGTTGGGAGATTCCCAGAACATTCTAACAACTATTATACTCTCAAAAAGAACTGGGAATCCGATCATTCAGAGTAATTCTAAATGTTTCTTGAACTTACCAGAGAGTAACATGGGGTCTTTCTCCAGGGATTTCTTCACATGGTCCGATTCTCCTGTTAAGGAACTTTCATCGATTTTTAAGTCATTGCCTTGAATGAGGATACCATCAGTTGGTAACAGGTCACCTGTGGAGATACAAATATCATGTTTACATGCCAATAAGCCATTTATGTGAGGTGCTGTCTTATAAGGCAGCCAACGTCGTAAGGACACCCCGCCAACACAACCTCTTCTCACTGCTCCCTTCGGGCAGAAGGTATAGAAGATTGAAGACCAGCTCCTCCAATGGGTCTCGGGCTCTTGAACCTCTCTGTAACCCAGTTGGCAGCATGGTTTAGCGCGACGCTATTCCCCACGCCAGAGACCCAGGTTCAAATCCCACGCTGTCTGTAAGGAGTTTGTATGTTCTCCCCGTGTCTGCATGGGCTCCAGTTTTATCCCACCCTCCTAAATGTACGGGGTTGTAGGTTAATTGGGTGTAATTGGACGGCACAAGTTTAAATGGCCAAAATTGGCTTCCACCATGCTTTAAATAAAAAATAATTTAAAAAATGTTTTTAAACACTAGCCCTAAATCACTACAGGACCACAACTGAAATATTATTTATTGTACTATCTGCAACTGCGGATATTAATTGATCTTTTATCTTGCGTCATGGCTGCTATGGTCATTTAATTTCTGCGATTGTAGTTGGTGTACCTTGTGCCCCTGCGTGACAGCAGCAAGCCGATTTTTGGTGCATCCACACATTGTACTCATGTATACGACAATAATCTCGTATCTCATTCTCTGCTGGGTCTGACTGAACCTTTGCAATAACGTGGTCACAGAGACCTACCTGTGTTCACTCCAACAGCTTAAGGGCATGCTGAATGCATGCAAAGCGCACATTCCATCTGTGCTGCCCAATCAAGCTTTCTCCCAGTCAATATAATCTTCTTGCCCCAAAATAAATAAAGTCATGGTGGTCATTTTGGCATCAGTGTAGAGTTCTGGAGTCAGGGTTACACAGCTCAGAAACGGTCTCTTTGCCCCAAGTCCGCAGCAAGTGTCAACCGCTCATTCCCACTAGTCCGACCCTCAGCTTCCTACGTTGAGTGAAGAGCAGTCATATTATGTTGGTTGCAAATCTTTTACTCCAGCCCGTGTCTCCCTTTGCACATCCAATAATGAAAATGACACATGCTGAGTTCCCCCTTTCTTCCCATCCTATCTCAGATTCTCTCATTTTCACCAACTCCCCTCGGAACCCCCCCCCACCCTCCAGCTCCCCCTTCTCGAATTCCCTAATCCTCCATTTCCACCCTGCCCCGATCACTCCTACCATCCAGAGAGCTATCCCCACCACCACCACCCCTCTGCATCACCACAGCTTTTTTTCTACCCTTTCATTCCAGGTTTTGTTCTAGTAAATCTTCCCTGAACCCTCTCCAATGCCAGCATGTCTTTTCTCAAATAAGGTGCCCAAAACTGTCCACAGTACTCCAAGCGAGGTCTCACTAATGCTTCACATCCCCATTCTTTCTCCAGATATGAATGCCACCAATGTATTCCCCTTCTTCACCACCGACTCAAGCTGGAGGTGAACCTTTCCTTCACAAAGTCTCCCAAGTCCCTGCGCACTTCAGAATTTTGAATTTTCTCCAATCTAATGAAAACACAACCCCATCGTGGCCTTGACTAAAGGGTCCTGACCTTCTGACAGGTTGAAGACCAGCACTTCCAGGTTCAAGAACAGTTTCTTACAACGGCTCTCAGGGTCTCTGTAACCCAGTGGGCAGCACGGTTTAGTGCAATGCTGTTCCCCATGCCAGGGAGACAGGCAGCTTCCATGGAGAGGAATAGTCAGGCAGTATTTGGGGTGGGGACCTTTTTGTCACCGTTTATTCCCCCCCCCTCCCACAACCCCTTGGTTTTAATGTCCTTCACTGTAGCACATTTTTTATTCACCAATGTCCCTTTTATCCTTCAACCCTTTTCCCCCTTAGGTTTTGACCTGTCAAGGAAAGAAAATGCATCCTCCCTGGCCCCTTCAATTTCACATGTCTGAATTAAGCCTCAGCCTCCACTGTTCAGAATCCTCTAGCTACCTCTTAGCTGCATAGGGAGTTAATGTTCTAGCTGCATATTTATGAATTCCCTCTTCACTTTCCCCAGTAGAAGTACACCTTTCCTGTAACATGGCAGCCAGATCTGTATGCACCACCCAGCTAACAAGGTCTGTGTACAACTCTCACATAACCTCTCTGCTGCTACAGTCCCTGTCCCAGCTCTCAGAGTGGGAAGGCTTTGGCTCAAAAGGTTTTGGTGAGAACAAGTTAGAGGCGAGGAGTAGTCGGAGTTGAAGTCAGAAAGGGTCACCCTATTCGAGGAACAAAAAAGGATTTAGCAGGCAGGCACAGGGCAGGTTTTTTTTTAAAAGATATCATACATTTTGTTCCTCTAGTCATAGACAATGGGAATGGCAGCCAAGACAGGGGAATGCTCCTCTTGCAGATTGTGGGTCATTAGGGAAGCCATCAGTATCCATGATGACTTCATCTGCGAGAAGTGCATCCAGCTGCAACTCCTGACAAACCGAGTTAAGGAATTGGAGCTGGGGTTGGATGAATTCCAAATCACTCGGGAGGCAGAGGGGGTGATAGACGGGAGTTACAGGGACACTCTCACACCAAGTAGGCAGGAGGAGGGTAGATGGGTGACAAGAGAGGGAAAGGGAACAGGAAGGCAGTGCAGGGTCACCCCTGTGACCGTCCCCCTCAATAACAAGAGTACCATATTGAATATTGTAGTGGGGGAAACGACCTACCAGGGACAAGCCACAGAGATCAGGTCTCTGGCACGGAGTCTGGTCCTGTGGCTAAGAAGGGAAGGGAGGAGAAGAGGTGAGCTATAGTGATAGGGGAGTCCATAGTTAAGGGAACAGATAAAAGGTTCTGTGGAAGAGATCAAGTATCCCAGATGGTCCGTTGCTTCTCTAGTGCCAGGGTCCAAGATATCGCTGATCGAGTTCACAATGTTCTCAGGAGGGAGGGTGAGCAGCCAGATGTTGTGGTTCATCTAGGGACCAATGATGTGGGAAGGGTGAGGAGGTCCTGCAAGGAGAGTTCAGGGAGTTAGGCGCTAAGTTGAAGGACAGGACCCTCCAGGGTAATGATCTCAGGATTGCTACCTGTGCCATATGCTGGTGAGGTTAGAAATAGGAGGATAACGAGGCTTAAAACTAGGCTAAAGATGGTGTAGGAGGAAGGGTTTCAGGTTTATGGATCATTGGGCTCTCTTCCAGGGAAGGTAGGACATGTTCTGATGGGACAGTTTGCATCTGAACTGGAAGAGGACTAATATCCTTGCGGGAAGGTTTGCTCAAGCTGCTCTGGTGGGTTTAAACTAGATTTGCAGGGGGATGGGAACCAGATGGCCAGAGCAGATAGAGGAGTGGATAGAGTCAATGGGTTGAACATGGTGGAAATGTCTATTTCAATGCAAGGAGTATCGTAGGAAAGGCAGACGAGCTTAGAGTGTGGATTGGCACATGGAATTATGACATTGTGGACATTAGTGAAACTTAGTTACAGAAGGGGCAGGACTGGCAGCTCAATGTCCCGGGCTTCTGTTGCTTTAGATACGATAGAATGGGGAGGATGAAATGGGGAGGAGTGGCACGGCTCATCAGGGAAAATATCACAGCTGTGCTCTGGCAGGACAGACCTGAGGGCTTGTCTACTGAGGCTACATGGCTGGAGCTGAAGAACGGGAAAGAAATGACCACACAAAAGTCAGCGAAAATTGGAGGAGGAAATCTGTAGAGAGATAGCAGACAGCTGCAGAAAACATCAACTTTCCACACATTGACTGGGTCTCCTACACTGTAAAAGGGCTGGATGGCTTGCTAGTAGGTAAATTATTGGAAGGTGTTCTAAGAGATCAGATATACAACTATTTGGATAGCCATGGACTGATTAGTGATAGACTACATGGCTTTGTGCATGGTAGGTTGTGTTTAACCAATCTTATAGAGTTTTTCGAGGAGGTTACCAGTAAAGCTGATGAAGGAAAGGCTGTGAATGTAAGGCCTTTGACAAGGTCCCACATGGGAGGTTGGTCAGGAAGGTTCACATGCTAGGTATTCCTGGTTAAGTAGTGAACCGGATTAGACAATGGTTGGTCGTGAGAAGCCGGAAAGTAGTGGTGGATGATTGCTTCTCAGACTGGAGGACTGTGACTAATAGTCCACAGCCAGATCAGCTGTGATCTTATTGAATGGCAGAGCAAACTCGATGGCCGACTCCTGTTTCTTATGTATGAGATGTGTAACTAGACTGCGCGCAAAACACCCTCCATCACTGCGCCTTGGTGCCCATGACAATCAACTTGAACTTGAATACATAGCAGATTATTGGGGTCAAGCCCCAGGTCAGTATGGATGCTGTGAGGAGCCTGATTATGGGGTGCGCGGCTCAATTACCCCGTTTATCACTCACCATATTTAATCTGGGCGATGTCCCCGACCACAATTTCAGCCACCGGAATCTGGATCACCTGACCCTTACGGATTACTGTGAACTTCTGTTCCTGCTCGATGCGGCTCTGCAGCCCACGGAACTGCTTCTCTTTGCTCCAGTCGTTGAAGGCCGTCACCAGCACCACGCAGATGACAGACAGGAGAATGGCTGCCCCTTCAATCCAACCTGCTTCTGCTTCCCCTTCATCTTCAGCACCACCTGAGGACTCTCCACATACTGACGCGATGGAGGAAGAGGGGAGGGGGGATTGGGGGGGGGGGTGGAATAAAGCAGCAGGTATTAGAGATAGAGTGTTCAGAATTAATAAATCACCTTACAATAAAGTTGCTGCATTACTTGGTACAAAAGAAAAAACATCCTTTCGCCTTTGAAGCTGCTCCATATGTTGGGCTTTATACCCCCAGCCGATTAGTGGGGGCTGGCTCAAGTATTCCCAAAATAGGGCAGGTGATTAAAGGATCCCTTCAAAGGGGCCAATGGCAAGGTGCGTCCTCACTGTGGGTGGACTCTGCCTTGATTTCCAACCAGATTCCTGACAGAGCGGCCACATGACTTTCCATTCTACAGAAGCAACTTTGGTCTGCTCTGCCACACCATCTGACCTTGCTGATGGTCAGCGTTTGTCCCCTATTCTTTAATTAAATTATAAACCCCGGAACTGACCAAACACAACGGGATTTTATCATTGCATGAAAAGCTTTCCAATTTCGTGCATGGAAGACCTAAATAAATTTCTGACTTTGCATCCTATTCCGAGACTCCCTCCCAAGTTGAATTAGGCTGGCAGGGATGTGATGTTGAGGCTTTATAAGGCACTAGTGAGACCCCATGGAGTATCATGAACAGTTTTGGGCTCCTCATTTAAGAAGGGATGTGCTGACATTAGCGAGGGTTCAGAGGAGGTTCACAAGGATCATATGAGGAGCGTTTGACAGCTCTTGGCCTGTATTTGTTGGAATTTAGGAGAATGGGGGGAGGGGGGGGGAAGGGAAATCTCATTAAAACATTTCAAATGTTGAAAGGTATGGACAGAGTAGATGTAGAAGGGTTGTCTCCCATGGTGGGAGTTAAAGGTTCCATTATTGTCACGTAATACCGTAGTTAGAATGTAACATGCATGATTTCTTTAAAGCAGACAGCGAGTCACCACTTTGTCCAGCGCCCCTCACAAGGGCCTCAAGAGGATAAAACTTTAGGATTGAAGGGTGTCCACTCAGAACAGAGATGCAGAGGGATTTCTTCAGCCAGAGGGTGGTAAGTCTATGGAATGTGTTGCCACAGGCAGATGCGAAGGACAGGTCATTGAGTATATTTAAGCCAGAGATAAGTTCTTGATTAGCCAGGGCATCAAAGGTTAAGGGTAGAAGGCCAGGTAGTGGGGCTGAATGGATCAGCTCATGATTGAAGGATGGGGCAGACTTGATGGGCTGAACAGCCTATTTTTGCACTTGCAAACTGGATAGACTTGCAGTATAGCACCCAAATTGAGTGGCACGGTTTGAGAGCCAGCAACTTGGATTTGAATCCCCTGCTGTCGGAAAGAAGTTTGAACGCTCTTCCCGTGTCAGCATGCACTTCCTACGGGCGGTATGGTTTCTTCCCACCGTTCAAAATGTACTGGGGGTTGTACATTAGGGCAGCATGGGCTCATGGGCCAGAAGATCCTGTTACCGTGCTGCCTGTGTCTAAAACAAACGCTACCTCGGCATCTGTGACAATAAACTTGAAACCTTACACTTACTGCCTCACCAATCATTGCTTTAGGAATGTGGGATTTGAAATTCTTCGATGTGACTGAGTTGTGCATGTCAAATCTGTGATGGGATATTTCTGCTCACAAACCAGGCTTTTGATCTCTCCTCTTCTCTCCATTTTCTTTGCTTGCCGAGGCTTGCTTATCTCCAACTCCGAAGGTCACTGACCTGAAACAATTTTTCCTCTCACAGCCAGTGTGCCGGATCAGCTGATTACAGTTGGGGAACGGTGGAAGGACACCTTCAGTTTAAATTATTTAACATCAAATTGGACCCTCCCCCCTCCCCCCCCCCACCAAAAAATAGCCTCAAAAACCAGCCGGATCCTACATGCGAAGGTGACATTTTGGTGCCGCCATTTTGGGCACTGAAATGCAATCGTAGTGGAGGCTTTCCTCCGCAAGTTGAAGACAGGAGGAATGCGCTTAAACTACTCGCCCAGCTTCAAAAAGCCCACGGAGGTGTGGTGGCTGTCCAGGAAGTAGGCCCGCAGCTTTGCCGACCACCTTCCCTCGGGAAGCTTGTGCTTTCCGGAGTCACCACTGCCGTTCACATCCCCCGGTGAGAAGGCCCGCTTGCTCTCTCCCTTCTTCCCGCCCGCCCACTCGCTCTCTCCCTTCTTCCCGCCCGCCCACTCGCTCTCTCCCACAGTGCTTTGTGGGGAGCACTGGGCCTCTATGAACAGGCTTTGTTGGATGAGCATGGCACCTGAGCTCAACAGGCCACTCGCTCACTGCCACCTGCCTCCTTGTTCAATCTGTTCGGTGGGGGGGGGGTCGGGTGGGGGGGGGTCCGTGCTCGTCAAGCAAAGGCTCAGATTTGAGCCTGATCACGGAGGCCCAGTGCTCCCTTCAAAGCAAGCGATCTATCATCTGCTCACCGATTTCCCTCCCTCCTATGCCCATGGATCCTGGTGCACCTGTCAATCAATTGGCGTTTGTATGGTGGGGGGGCGGATGCAGCCTGAGCCTCGGCATGCAGCAGGCAGGAGGACGTGTTGCTGTTGTTGCTCACGGGTGAGGAGGCTTCAGCATCTTGGCCAAGCCAGGCTGGAGGGTTTCCGTTGAGGTGAGTGAAGGTAAATACACTAAAAATGGGAGGGGGGGGGTTCTATATGCTTTCAAAGACTGCATTCTTCCTATCTAATATTTAGAAAAAATAATTGGACCAGGGCTTGATTAGATCAAATCATATCATTTTGTCGTGCAGGCACATCATTTCAGTTTCTTTTTCCATCTGGGTGGAAACCTTTCCCTCAATTACCATCGACCATTTCTATCAATTACCAGAAAAGTACATCTCCAAAGTATTGACCTCTCTCCCAAGGGAGGATCTAGATAATTTTGTATACTTCAATTAAATCTCTCCTCAGTCTCCTTCTCTCCAAAACAACCAAGCTCAAAGCCCAGCCAACATCCACTCAGAACCAGCATTTCCCTGTCAGCCCTGGAGATGGGGAATGAAATGTTGAACTGTTCCCCCCAGCCTGATCTGCTGCCTTCCATTGAGAGAGGTGCTGGGTACTTACATTCGTTGTCTCCTCCAGGAGGGTGATAAAATGAGAGTCCCAGGGATATAATGGCTGCAATTTCCAATATAATTAACGTGACATCTTGCAAAGCTTCCCATACTAACTGCAGGAAGGTTTTTGCCTTTTTGGGAGGTATGAAGTTCTGACCAAATACTAGTTTCCGTTTATCAAGATCAGCTGGACTGCCGGACAAACCTGGGGAAGGAAAAGAAGGTGTGGTTATTACCAAGACAAATCTCAATTCTCAGTGAAATCATCTTCAAGCACCAAACAAACTCGTCCAAAAATTGCCTCAAAGCAGTCCAAGATTTCAAGATTGGACACTCAACAATATTCTGGAAGCTGATCTGCTCCTTAGAAACAATGCAGCACCTTCAGAAGCTCAATTTATTGCTTTATTGCATCTGGACATTTCATCTGTCACCCAACTGCAATCTGGTTCAACAGGCCACTCAACGGATCTGATTTGGAATTGATCGTCGTCTATGAAGGTTGGTTTTCCTCCTGAAGCACTTCATGAAAGCAATAGTTCCTTGCCTGGAATTATTTCCAAGTTACCCACCTCTGGCAAACTAAGGCCCAATTTGTTACAAGTGGCTGATTCAAGTGGAAATAATATACCTCTACGGTCTGTGCTTCCAAAATTAGTCAGCTAATGCGATGGTGTGTTGCAAATTAAACCCAAAAACGTGTCAATTGCAAAAGGTTTTATACAGATCTTTTTCCTGGTAAAATGTTTTGCGGATATTTCATTATGTATTTCAACCTGAAAGAAAGTCCTTTCCAAATTGCATTAAAGTGCGTAAAATTATTCTTTATCCATTTTACCCTCACAAAACTGTTGTGGTTTTTAATTTACACCATTAAAATATATCCCTCATACATTCAGAGCAAAATATGAAGTAAATTGTTATGTTTCCTACAATTCTTAGTTTTGGATTATATTGAATGATCCAGATGGGCTTTGACAACAGCCTAATATTTTGGTTTTGCGCAGCTTGACTGAAGTTAAACATTTGAGAATTAAGCTATTTGAATTTAAATGCCCTAACTCATGGAGTTTGAACATATTTCTGGATTAATTTTTTAATCTTTATAGAGTTCTACAGGACAGAAGCAAAACCCTCAGCCCCTCTTGTCCATGACAACCAAGTTGTCAATCCAAGCCAGTCCCATTTGTCTGTGTTCATTCTGTATCCTTCAAAACCTTTCCCATCCACGTACCTCTTTCAATGCCTTTTCAACATTACAACCATCCCCCTCCCCCCATTTACTGCTCGTTCACGTAAAACTCGAGTTTTTGTCACATCCTTTCCATATTAAGGACATCTTTCCTGTAGTTGGGTGACTAGAATGGCACATGATACACCAAATGTGATCTCATCATGGTCTCATGGAAATCACAAAGGGAGCAGGCTCCTAGGACAGATCCCTGCAGAGCTCCTCTAGTCATAGATCTCCTCTAGTCATAGATCTCCTCTAGTCATAGATCTCCTCTAGTCATAGATCTCCTCTAGTCATAGATCTCCTCTAGTCATAGATCTCCTCTAGTCATAGATCTCCTCTAGTCATAGATCTCCTCTAGTCATAGATCTCCTCTAGTCATAGATCTCCTCTAGTCATAGATCTCCTCTAGTCATAGATCTCCTCTAGTCATAGATCTCCTCTAGTCATAGATCTCCTCTAGTCATAGATCTCCTCTAGTCATAGATCTCCTCTAGTCATAGATCTCCTCTAGTCATAGATCTCCTCTAGTCATAGATCTCCTCTAGTCATAGATCTCCTCTAGTCATAGATCTCCTCTAGTCATAGATCTCCTCTAGTCATAGATCTCCTCTAGTCATAGATCTCCTCTAGTCATAGATCTCCTCTAGTCATAGATCTCCTCTAGTCATAGATCTCCTCTAGTCATAGATCTCCTCTAGTCATAGATCTCCAGGAAGAGTACTTTCTGTCCATTACTACTCTCTGCTTTCTTCAGGCAAGCCAAACCGGAATCCACATGGCCAATGTTCCATCGATCACATGAACTTGTCAAAATGCCTTACTAAAATCCAATTGCACCACATCTACCACCCTACCTTCATCAATTTCCTTTGTTACCTCCTCAAAATTAGGCTCGTAAGGCACGATCCTCCCCCAGATCCCTGTGAACACTGTATCGCTCTAAATACTCACAGGAAAGGCGACCAATTATTTTTGCCCTTGACTCTGGACTATTGGATTAGCATAACTAGGGCCTCAGTGGCGGGGGGGATGGTGGACTGGGACTGGAAACCAATCTGGCTTTGTACCCACTGGAGTTCAGAAGAATGAAGGAAGCGATCTCATTGAAATGCACCAAATATTGAAAGGCCTGGATAAAATGCACACAGGGAAGATGTTTCCAGTAGTGGAGGGTTTGGACCAGAGGGAATGGCCTTGGAATAAAAGGAAACTCTTTTGAACAGAGACGAGGATAAGTTTCTTCAGTCAGAGGGTGGGGACTCCATGGAATTCGTTGTCAACGGTTGTGGAAACTAAGTTATTGGCTAGATTTAAACCAACGGATGGTAGGTTCTTCTTTCACAATGGTGTCAAAATTTATTGGGAGAGGGAAAAGCAGGAGAATGGGATTGAGAGGAAGAATACATCAGCCATTATTTGAAGGGTGGCAAAGATGTGATGGGACAAATGGGCTGATATAGTCCTTTCTCTTGTGGTCCTCTGCCATCTAATTTAGAGTGAATGATTTTGTTTCACCCCCATTGCCTCAAGAATTCTTGTCTAGATCGTCTTGATCTCACAGTCATGTGGAAGGGCAGGGATCATTCTATCCAATACAGCGGAGTTTACTGCCAAGTCTGTGGTCTTAACATTTTGTTAATTCGGTTAATTGGTCACATGGGTGTATTTGGGGCAGCACGGGCTGGAAGGGCCTATCACTGTGCCTCAATATCTTTTTTTAATTTTAATGATACAGGACGGTAGCAGGCCCTTCTGGCCCACGAAATCTGCAACACCCAATTACAGGATTCCATTTATTGTCATGTCATAAAGAGTGCAATATTACACGGAATTTGCTTGCGTCTGCCATAAGACGGACAGATTCGCCATCGGCAGAAATTGCCTGAACCGCCTCTTACCCCCCCCCACCCAGTGTCACCGAGTGTCCGTGGGTTCGCCTCCAGTGTCACCGAGTGTCCGTGGGTTCGCCTCCAGTGTCACCAAGTGTCCGTGGGTTCGCCTCCAGTGTCACCGAGTGTCCGTGGGTTCGCCTCCAGTGTCACCGAGTGTCCGTGGGTTCGCCTCCAGTGTCACCGAGTGTCCGTGGGTTCACATCCAGCCACACAGAGACCAGTCCAAACTATAAGCAGCCCGAGTTACAGATCTGACATGATCAGAAACTCTTCAGCAGCCCCCGTACGTTTTGGAGGGTAGGAGGAAACCGGAGAGCCCGGAGGAAACCCACGCAGATACTGGGTGTGAAAGTACGGGATACTATCACCAATGTATAGATTTGTATATATTTACATATAGCAGTAGTGACTGGCTGAGAGCCGTAGCCTCACCTACTGGCTGGTCATAAAGGGCTCCTGCTAACCAAACCCAGGTCAGTCTTGACTGGTCGAACTCGATGTACTACACTCCAGTCTTTTGTTAATAAAAGCCTTGGCTTGAGTCGACAAGTCTTTGAGTCATTCGACGCACTACACTGGGGTAACGTACAAACTCCTCATAGAAACCGCAGGGTTTGTAGTTGGTGCTGCATTGCAATAACTACTACACGAATCGTGGTCCGTCTTTTAAAAAAAATCTCCGTCTCCAGGTTCTGCCACTCACCGACACACTGGGGATAATTTATGGAGACCAATTAGCCTATTCGCTAAACCAACTGGTTTTAATAATTAAAGAGCTTCCATTCCATTCCATTCCGACTTTAAAACTTAAAAAACCTGCTGAGTTCATTAACTGGTTCTATCAGGCTGGAGGTCATGACGAAACTGAATATCAAATAAGCAAGGGTTTTACCTTAACACTTAACACACTGAAGAACCAAAAATAGTTTTGTTTATCCATTAAACAGATCCCATTGAGATCATTTTCCAGAAGGTTGGGCTGCAGTTTGTGAAGGTACAGGCACCAAACAGGAATCAGCGTTTAACCCGTGTGTCTGACAAGTCTGATGGAAGCATGGCCCATCAGTGCAAATGAGACGGCGCAGAGTGTCACGGCTTTAAGCACTGCTGACTTACCGGAGAATTTATACGAGCTTAAACTGAGGCAAACAATAAGACCATCTTATGTAGGAGCAGGATTAGGCCATTCAGCCCATTGAGTATGCTCTACCTGACTGGGGAGGCAGGGTTGGGGTAGCGGTTAGGGCCGTGCCATTAAGGTGCCAGCAATCGGGACTGGGGTTTGGATCCTGCACTGCCTGTAAGGAGTTTGCACGTTCTCCCCACATGTGTGTGGGTTTACTCAGGGGCTCTGGTTTCCTCCCACGGTTTGAAACGCACCAGGGATTAATTGGGCGGCACGGGCTCGAGGGCCCGAAAGGCTTGTTACCGTATGTCTAAATTTTAAAAATTGAAATAAAAAACTCATGGCTGATATTCTTTCAACTCCATTCTTCTGCCTTTCCCCATAACCTTTGACACCCGTTCCTGTCAAGAACCTATCAAGTGCATCATGAACATCTGCAGATGCTGTAATTGTAGTGTAAATACAGAAATGTTGGAGGATCTCAGCCGGTCTCACAGCGTCCAGAGGAGGTAAAGATGTATCACCGACGGTTCAGGCCTGAGCCCTTCAAGGAACCTATCAACCACTGTTTTAAATTTACAGTCGTCTGTGGCAACAAATTCCACAGATTCATCACCCTCTGGCTGGAGAAATTGATCCTGATCTCTGTTCTAAAGAGATGCCTTTTATTCTGAGGCTGGGCCCTCTGCAGCCAAAATATGGTTCAAATATTAGAATTATATTCACAGCCCTAGTAAGATATTCAGCTGTGTGTTCTTTCCAGCATTCGATAACAGGGCCTCAAGGATGCATTTTCTAAAACTTTATAGCTCACATCGGGTGGTAAATGACAAAATAATTCCGAGCATTACAAATCTCAAGGCAAAGCACAATTCACAGGGGCAGACTCTATCCTAACCCACCTGCAGGTCACAAATATTTTGGGCTGGTAAATGTGGACATTTTGAATGTTGAAAGGTGTGGACAGAGTAGATGTAGAAAGGATGTTTCTCATGGTGGGAGAGTCTAGGCCAAGAGGGAACTCCCTGCACTTCTCCAGTCTTTATTCTGATGCCTTCCTGTTTTTATCCCCTTGAAGATACGTTGGTAATGTATACATACATACAACAGGAACAGGCCACGTGTTCACACCGCCCAATTTACACCCAACCCCTGATACGTTTTGAAGGGTGGGTGGAAACCGGAGCCCATGGGGAAAACCCACGCAGACACGGGGAGAATGTGCAAACTCCTTTTCGACAGCGTGGAATTCGAACTCCAGTCCTGATTGCTGGTGTCGAAAGGCATTGCGCGAGCCATGCTGCCCTATCTTTACCTCCTATGGATGCTGAAAGACCGGCCGAGTTTCTGTGCTTTTACATAAAAAAAACTAAAAAGATTTGTGTTACGCGAGGTGAAAAGAAAACAAGGCTTTTACTTAAATGTGTTGTGGCCCCCGTTGAGAATGGCTGGGCTGGATATCATGGGCCAAAGGGCTGATCTGCATTTTAGAATGCAGATATGATGGAACAGAGGGTGATGCTTGGTGAAGATAGACAGAGGAGGAGGACTGGATACAAGAGGGATCTTTGATCAGCTGTTCTGGCCGTGGAGGCTCACTATGGCCACGATGAGAGACGGTCTTTGTTGTCACCAGGAGTAGATGCAGACTTGATGGAACTTAACGGTGCGGTTAGTGTAACACTGATTCTGGGTCAGTGATCCTGCGCTGCCTGGAAGGAGTTGTACATTCTCCCTGTGCCTGTGTAGGTTAACTGAGTGTATTTTGGCAACATGGGCTTGTGGGCCAAAAGGGTACCATGTTGCATGTCTAAATTTAAATGTAATGGGCACACTGCTTGGTTAAGAATTGCACAACTTGCAAATCAAACTCTTTTTCCTTCTTTAAAAAAGAATTTTTACCTCACCAGATTTTCTCTCTGGTTGGAACAATAAGATTCTAAGCTTTGTTATCAAATTGTCAGCAACGTCATTAATTTGCACCTCATATTAATTCTGCACCTCAACAATATTTCCCATCCCACCCAAAAAGGCCTTGTCATTACATTTTAAGAAAAAACACAGAACTGTTGGAGGAACTCAGCCGGTCTTGCAGCATCCATAGGAGGTAAAGATATGGAACTGACATTTGGGACCTGAGACCTTTGTCAAGGTATGTGTCAAATGCAGTCAGGCGTCTGAATTAAAAGACTGGGGAGAAGGGAAGAAAGGGCCGGGGGTGGGGTGGGGGGAGAAAGAGAGAGGAGTACAGAACGACAGACCAAAGGTGTGAATTAGATATGAAGAGAACCATAGAACACTACAGCACTGAAAACAGGCTAATCGGCCCTTCTGGTCTGTGCCGAAACATCATTCCACTAGTCCCACTGATCCTCTAAACCTCTCCCATCCATGTATCTATTCAATTTATTCTTAAAACTTAAGACTGAGCCCACATTTAACACCCCAGAGGCAGCTTGTTCCAAATTCTCAAGACTCTCTGAGTGGAGAAGTTCTCCCTAAACCTTTTCCTTTTCACCTAAAGCCATGTCCTCTCATATTTATCTCTCCCAATTTAAGTGGAAAGAGCCAACTCGCATTTACTCTATCTATTCTCCTTATAATTCTGTAAATCTCTAGCAAATCTCCCCTCATTCTTTTTCACTCCAGGGAATAAAGTCCTAACCTGTTTAATCTTTCCCTGTAACTCAACTCCTGAAGACCCGGCAACATCATAGTAAATCTTCTCTGCTCTCTTTCAACCTTACTGATATCCTTCCTGGAGTTTGACAACCAGAACTGCACACAATACTCCAAATTTGGCCTTGCCAGTGTCATATACATAACATCCCAACACCTATACTTTGATTGATGAAGGCCAAGATTTCAAAGCTTTCATTACAAACTTGTCTACCTGTGATGCCACATTCAGGGAATTATGTATCTGTATTCCCAGATCCCTTTAGGAGTAGAAAATTGATGCAGGGGGGTGGGGGGGGGGGGGCTTTTGTTTCAGTGGAAGGAGAGCAGGAGAAAGGGGGCAGTTTCAGAAACCAGAGGTCTATATCAATGCCATCCAGTTGGAGGGAGCCCAGACAAAAAATGAGGTGTTGCTCCTCCAACAACTTAATAAATGCTGTATTGACTCAGGACTTGAATGCTTTGGAAGAGATTCCAACCTGCCAGGCATCTGAACAGCCAACCTTCCTCTAAAGTGCACTCAATTGTGTCAACTCTGTCCCCTCTCAATTTTTCCCACTGACGAGAACAGATTGACTGTATCTGCAGTACCATTGTAATATTTTAAATAACGCAATCGACTACACGCAGGGGAATGAGTTTAATGAAGTTCCATGCTGCCTGCCCTATATTTAATCTCAAATATTTTATTTGCTCAGGCTAAAGCAATTTTGATGCTCTGAATATCTGTTAATTATTCATTCTTCTCAAAGTCACTTGACTGAAACATTGGATAATTAAACACTGTTGTTGGATGGTGACCTGCACCTGCTACCCCATCAATTCATCCCCAGACAAGTGTGAAGTGATGCATATGGCAAGTTAATCCAGGGCAGAACTCGCAGAGTGAATGTTGGGGTCCAGGAGAGTGTTGTAGAACAGGGAGACCCAGGGGTAAAGGGGAAAACCAAGGGGTAAAGGTGCAAACCTTCCAGACAGTGAAAGTTGACAAGGTATTGAAGTCCACAAGACAAGACGTACAATCCTGAGATTCCTTTTCCTACGGGCATGGCAGAGTTACCATTTATTGGCAGAGAGAATAAAACTGTACACGTTATTAAATAAAGAAATGTAAACAAACTGATTGTGCAAAACAGAGAAAAAAAATCAATAAGGTGCAAAAGTGGAGTCCTTTGTTATGGAATAATAATATATCTTAAAAGGGTAAGATTGTGAGGTTTAGTTATCAGGTCACATTTAACAAACAAACATCTCATTTGCCCTTCAAGAGCTATGCAAGGGTAGACTTTGTGTCTGCAGTTGGCTTTGCAAAGACAATGGGAAGTGCTTGTGAGAGTTTCACAAGTAGGTACTAATGGATCAGCATGTTTGAACAGTGTCCAGGCTCAAGAAGTGAGAAAATCTTTTGGCTGCTAAACCCAAGAGGGGGCAAGTTTCTTCGATAAGACATTTCAGATGCTGATTGAAGGAGATCAGTTTGTGTGTCCAACAAAGATCTCTCTCAGAAACCAATAAAGATCATCCTGAACCGTAGCAACTTAAAGCATCAGAGCCTGGTGAATATAATAACTGCTTAATTCTATGCACAGTGTGGAAGAAAGCCTGATACAAGTGAACTTGGAGAAGTGAAACGTGAATGATTGGACAGTGAAGAAAAATTTTCCTGAACACATTCACATTACATACACGTGTGCTTAGAATTTGAAGGAGGTTAAGTTAATAGCAAGAAGTTAATCTTATTATTATGTATCAAGAAAATAAACCAGTTTTGTTTAAGTAACCATTGTCTTGGTGAATTTCTGTTCCTGCTGGTTTTTGAGTCCTTTGGTACAATTAAAACAGTGGTTTTCAAACTTTTTCTTTCCACCCACATCCCACCTTAAGCAATCCCTTACTAATCACAGAACACTAATGGCATAGGGAATACTTAAAGTGGGATGTGTGGAAAGAAAAAGGTTGAGAACCACTGCCATAGAGTGAAAGTGCACAGAAAAGAGCCCTTGTCAGTGCCAACCAAGTTGTTGACTTAAGCCTGCATTTGGCCAATATCTTGTCAGATCTGGTTATAACCATAACTCCACATTTCTGTCTACTTTCAGTAAACATGCCCCAAAATATGCAAGGACTCAGCCCTTTGAAGAATCAAATCCAAAGACTCTTGGACTATATTCGTTGAATAAAGAATGAGAGGGGATCTCATAGAAACATTTCAAATGCTGAAAGGATCAGACAGAGTCGACATGAATAAGGTGTTTCCCTTGCTGGATGAATCTAAGACAAGAGGTGCAGTCTTAGAATTAGAAGGGACACATTGAAAACAGAGATGAGGAGAATTTTTTTTAGCCAGAGGGTCATGGATTTGTGGAATTCATTGCCACATCCAGCTGAGGAAGGATTGATCACTAGGGAGTTTAAGGGGGAGATTGATAGGGATCTAATTAGTCAAGGCATCAAGGGATATGGGGAAAAGGCTAGAACTTGGAAATAGATGCGAGAACAGTTTAGCTCAGTGTGGGTTTGTGGAGCAGACTCGATGGACTGAATGGCCTACTTATGTTCCTTTTTCTTGTGATCTTAAATTTCCTCACCATCCCCACCTCTGATCCCCCAATGATCACTGGATCGTACACCTCAGGTTTCTCTTCCTGAAGTCAACAATCACTTTTGGTGACACTCAGCCCCATTGACCGGCCTTCTCCCCAGAACCTTTGATGCCCTGGTTAATCAAGAACCTATCAATCTCTGCCTTAAATGCGCCCAATGACTTGGCCTCTATAAATCACCTGTGGCAACAAATTCCATAGATTTACTGCCCTTTGGTTAACAAAATTCCTCCACATCTCTATTCTATATGGATGCCCTTCAATCCTGAAGTTGTGCCCTCTTGTCCAAGACTCTCCCACCGTGGGAAACGACCTCTATACATCGACTCTGTAGCATTTTGCAGGCTTCACTTCATTGGCCAGGACATTTAGTACAAGAGTTGGGACCTCATGCTACTCATTGTTGAGACCACACGGTGTAATGTGCGCAGGTCTGGTCACCCCGCTATAGGAACTATGGCCTTCAGCTCAAAAGAGTGTGGAAAAGATCCACGAGGATGTTATTGGGTTATAAAGGGGGGGGGGTGGAAATTAGTTAGGGTGGGACTATTTTATCGCCTGGCTGAGGGGGTGATCTCACAGATGCATATAAAATCATGAGCACCATGATCAGTCTTTCTCCCAGAGCAGGAAAGTCTACAACTACAGGGCACATACAGGATGAATGTAGGCAAATGGGGCAAGCTTGGGGGGGAAAGAATTTGACAAGTTTGTCTTTAAAACACAGAAGGTGGTGGGTGTAAGGAACGAGGTGCTGGAGATGGTTGAAGCAGGTGCTACTGCAATGTTTAAAGAAAAATAATTGGACGATTGTAGGGATATGGGCCAAATGCAGGTAGGTGGGCTGAGTGTGGGTGGGACATTTTGTCAGCGTGGGAAGTTGGTCTGAAGGGCCTGTACTGCTCAATGACTCCAATAATCCAGATTTTCTTCCTCAGGGGGTGAGGGAATTAGAAAGCACAGTAGCAGAATCATAATTTTTTTTGCCAAAAGATTGCTTTATTTTAATGTGTTCCTGACACAGGCTTGGGTTGTATCCAAAGTTTGGAGATGATGGAAGTGGAAAAAGGCAAGGTTAGAAACTCAAGATTTAAAAAAAAAGTATTTACAACAGGTGGAAGCTGAATCCAGTCATTGAAATCTGTGTCACCCAATTAACCTACAATCCCCCCCACCCCGTATGTATTTGGATGGAAATCGGAGCACACAGAGGAAACCGATGCTGACACAGGGAGAACATACAACACTGGACTCAGACACTGTAACAGCGTCACACGAACTGCTACACTAACCATGACACCCAAGACAGAATGTAGAATATGGTACAGTACACAGGGCCTGTACTAGCACAGTACAGGCCCTTCAGCCCTCTATGTTGCACCAACCTATATATTTCTACCAGAATAAAACTAAACCCTTCCTAGTTTGTAACCATCGATTTTTCTTTCATCCACGTGCTTACCTAAGAGTCTCTTAAATGCCCCTAATGTTTCAGACTCCACCACCACCCTCGGCAAGGCATTCCAGGCAATTGTGGGAAAAAAAACTTACCCCTGATGTCTCCCCTGAACTTTTCTCCCTTCTCTTTGTACAGATGTCCTCTGGTGTTTGCCACTCCCACCTTGGGAAAAAGACGCCAACTGTCCACCTTTTCTATGGCTCTCAGAATCTCATAGATCATAAGATAAAGGAACAGAAGTAGGCCATTCGGCCCAATGAGTCTACTCCGCAAATCCACCCTGGGCTAATTTATGGCCTTTTTCCCATATCCCTTGATACCCTGACTAATTAGATCACTATCAATCATCTCCTTAAACTCCCCCAATGATCAGGCCTCCACAGCTGAATGTGGCAACGAATTCCACAAATCTGTGACCTTCTGGCTAAAATATTTCTCTTCATCTCTGTTTTAAATGGGTACCTTCTCATTCTAAAACAGTTCCCTCTTGTCCTGGATTCACCCACCATCTTATTCATATCTACTCTGTCCAATCCTTTCAGCATTTGAAATGTTTCTGTGAGATCCTCTCTCATTCTTCTATACACCAGTGAATACAGTCCAAGAGCTGATAAATGTTCCTCATATGTTAGCCCTTACATTCCAGGAATCATCCTGGTAAATCTTCTCTGTACTTTCTCCAATATCATTACATCCCTTCAAAGATAAAGGGCCCAATTGAAGTCCCACCAGTGTCCCACGGAGCCTCATCAACACCTCCTTACGCTTATACACTATTCCCCTTGAAATTAATGCCAACATAGCATTGCTTCCTTTACTGCCGATCCAATCTGGTGGTTAACCTTTATGATTTCCTGCACGAGGACCCCCAAGTCTCTTTGCACTTCGGAATTTGGAATTTTCTCCCCATCCAAATAATAATCTGCCTGTTTATTTCCTCTTCCAAAATGTACAACTGTACATTTCTCAACATTATATCTCATCTACCATTTCTTTGCCCACCTTCCTAATCTGTCCAAGTCTCTCTGCAACCTTTTGGTTTCTTCAACATTTCCTTCTCCACCACCTATCTTGGTGTCATCTGCAAAGTTATCCACAAAACCATTAAATCCATAATCTAAATCATCAATATACATTGTAAAAAGAAGTGGCTCCAACACAACTAGTAACAGGCAACCAACCAGAATAGGATCCCTTCATTCCCACCCTTTGCTTTCTGCTTATCAGCCAATGCTCCACCCAATCTAATATCTTTCCAGTATTTCCATGGGCTTGCATCTTATTAAGCTGCCTCTTATGTGGCACATTATCAACAGCCTTTTGAAAATCCAAATACACAACATCCATAGCCTCTCCCTTGTCCATCCTTGTTGAGATTTCCTCAAAAAATTCCAACATGCTGTTCAGACAGGATCTTCTCTTCATTAAACCTATCATGCCATGCCCCTCGAGGTATTTCATAACCTGGTCCTTGAGGTTCAACTCCAATAACTTTTCAACTATTGACGTCAGACTAAAAGCCCAACAATTTCTTTTTTTCTGCCTCTCTCCTTTCTTAAACAGAGGAATCACATTTGCAACTTTCCAATCCCCCGGAACCATGCCAGAGTCTATTGATTTCTGGAAAATCAATTCCAATGCCTCCACAATCTCCAAAGCCACCTCCTTCAGAACCCACGGGTTCACTTCATCTGGTCCGGGAGTCTTATCTACCTTTAGTCTATCCAGCTTACTAAGCTGGAGACCTCTATTAAGTCTCCTCTCATCCTTCTGTGCTCCAAACAGAAAAGTCTCAGTTCTGCTAACCTTGCCTCATAAGACATTTTGCAATCCAGGCAACATCCTGGTAAATCTCCTCTGCACCCTCCCCAATAGCTTCCTCATCCTTCCTATAATGAGGTGACCAGAACTGAACACAACACTCCCAAGTGTGGTCTTACCAAAGATTTGTGGAGTTGCAACATGACCTCTTGACTTTTGAACTCAATCCCCTGACTAATGAAGCCTAGCATCCCATCAGCCTTCTCAACTATCCTATCAACCTGTGCAGCAGATGTAAAATTTGAGGTCCTCAAGAGGACAAGCAGCACTTGCTTGTTTTAGCATTCTCCCTTTCCATTTCCACTGGAGCACATTTACAATCGATCAATCCAGCAAACCTTCTTCTCACATTAAGATTCTATTCATCCTCAAAATGAGCTGGCACTCCACCAAGCCAGTAGGTCATCAGTATAAGCATTGAACGCATCTCTCTGTGGGAAATGAGGCATCGCTTCTGCATAAATGTGATGGAGAAACTGGCCCACTTCATACTGCTGTGCTGAATTCAGTCTTCCATCCCATCCACAAAACTGATGTCTTGAATTAAAAGTCAATGCAAATTCAAAGACAGCCTTCCCTACTTGAGGAGCAACATTCCAGGCATGTACCCGTGGAAACTAACCTTTCCCCTGTCTGCCCATAGGAGAGATTCGTCTGCAGCATTGATGTAACAGCCCTTAAACATTATGCATTCTGAAATGTTCATCAATTCCAATACTTAGCAAAGTTTTCAGGCTAATTCATTAATAGAGAAACTCATAAGACACAGGATCAGAAATAGGCTATTCAGTCCATCAAGTCTACACCACCATTCAATCATGAGCCGATCCATTTTCCCACTCAGCCCCACTGCCTGGACTTCTCCCCATAACTTTGATGCCCTGGCTAATCCATCAAAGAAGTGGAAACACTCAGTTGACGGTGAATGATTAGAAACATTTATTTTAAAATCACAAACCCAACAAATTGTCCATTATATGATCTCAGGCAGAGTGCAGAGGAACATCAATGGCTGACAAAGAAATGTTGAAATTCTCAGCCAGGTCCATTTCCAGAATTGGTTTTAATGATAAATTGTCTCAATCTATTCTTTGCCAGCCAGTGACTAAAGGCATTTGATCATCAGATCACAAGTACATGGTGATCCGTTAGTGACCATTAACTAGCGTATCCCAGGAATCCTTGGCTGTCCAACCAGATCGGGGTACTTGCAATCTTAAATACTTAGTGACAGAAACCAGAGGAATTGCTGAACCTACAAGGAGGATATTCGTTACAGCCCATCCCTCATGCTCTTGAGCTGGTGGGTTTGAGAAGGTTGAGAACCACCTTCTGGGACACACAAAATGCTGGAGGAGCTGAGCATGGTTCCTGATGAAGGGTTGCCGGCTGAAACATTGACCGTCGAGGCATAACAGCAAAATTCCAACCCACGGACAACAGAGATATTACAAATTTAAGATGTCGAGGCAGACAGGAAAAGTTTGGAAAGAGGGAAAAAGACCTGGTCTCTTCTTATGGCACAGGGAGAATCATTAGAACATAGAACATTCCAGCACAGAAAAGGCCCTTTGGCCCTCGATGTTGTGTTGACCTATATAAATCTACTCAACAATCTAAACTTTTCCTACCTCACACCAATAACCCTCAATTTTTCTTGCATCTATGTGCTTGAGTCTTTCAAATATACCTATTGAACCAGCCATCACCACCACCCCTGGTAATGCATTCCAAGCACCCACAACTCTCTGTGTACAAAATATCTCCCCAAACATTTCCCTTCACTTCGTACAGTTGTCCTCTGGTGTTTGCTGGTGTCCACCGTATCTATGCCTCTCAGAATCTTGTTCTCTATTAAGTTTCCTCTCATTCTTCGTTGCTCCAAGGAGAAAGGTCCCAGCTGTTAATCTTGCTTCACAAGACTTATTTTCCAATCCAGGCAATATGCACATCCTTCCTATAATGCGGTGACCAGATTGAACATAATATTCTTAGTGTATTTTCACCAGAGATTTATGGAGTTGCAACATGACCTCTCGACTCTTGAACTCATTCCCTTGACTAATGAGGCCTTAACGATCCTCTCAACCTCCGCAGCAACCTCAAAAGATGTATGGATTTGGGCCCAAAGGTCCCTCTGTTCCTCCACACTGTTAAGTATCCGATCATTAACCCTGTCCTTAGCCTCAGATTTGATCTTCCAAAATGCATCACCTCATACTTCGAAGTGATGAAATCCCAAATGAAGTAGACTTGGGGAATGATCTCTCATCAAATCACCTCACTGCCAACAAGGTGCAGTCCTTCCGGGGATGAGGGAGGTGCTGTATTTTCTTTTGGAGGACAACCCCCCCACCCCACCAAGACTTCACCAGATTTGACAGCAGAATCCAGACTGTCGAAGTAATATCGTGTCCTGCTTTTGAACTGTTAGAGATGGACGCAAGAAACAAGAACACAAAAATAGCCACTTCTCCCTCCGAACAAATGATCAAGCCAACAAATATATTCACTCAAATTCAGAAGAACGAGAGGAGATCTTATAAAAACATTTAAAATTATGAAAGGAATAGATAAGATAGAGGCAGGAAAATGGTTTTCACTGGTAGGTGAGACCAGAACAACAGCCTCAAGATTCAGGGGATTAGATTTAAGACTTGAAATGTTCTCTGGTACTGTTGGCCAATTATTGTTTCGGGGATTCTGCTCTTTGCTCAATGCGAGGAGGATTCCTGGCACTATATAGACTCGAGTGAGCATTGTGCCGACCATGCGTGCCAGGTAGAACTGAGCACAGGACTCAGTGGGTCAGGTTCCCACTCTGAAATGTCAGCAGAGAGAAGCGAATCTGTGGAATTCTCTGCCTAGGGAAGTGGTTGAGGCGACTTCATTAAACTTATTTATGATTCAGTTAGATAGGATTTTACATAAAAAAGGAATTAAGGGATACGGGAAAAGGCAGGCAGGTGGAGTTGAGTCCATGATCAGATCTAATTGAATGGCGAATCAGGCTCGAAGGGCCGGATGGCCGACTCCTGCTCCTATTTCTTATGTTCTAAAACAAATCTTTCCATTGATGGGGATTTGGTGTTCATCTGTCGAGTGACAGCACCAAGAGCAGACCCCCCGAAACAATAATTGGTCGACAGAACCAGAGAACATTTCAAGTCTAGAACCAGGAATGAAGACCCCCCCAATCATTAGGACTCATGACCTATGAACCAAAGTTCATGATCCATCATCCCCAATCTGCACATCTCCTTACCAAATACAGAAGCACCAAGTTCTTCTGCAATTTACCAATTTAATGATTTATTAAGCCTCCAAATTGCAAGCTTCAATTGCCATGACAACAGAAATTTATAATAGCCTGTTGTTGCAGTGGAATGAAAAAAATATCACACAGAAACATTCACAGACCGAGTGAAGCTCCTGACATATTTCTCTTCAATGTATGGATCAGCACAAGGGCAACAATTATTGAAAACTTTGGAAGGATTCTGCTTGAATTATTAGTGAAGTAAATTATTCAATCACATTAATTTAATGCTTGCACTTAACAATTAATTGAAGGCAATTAGAAAGAGACACAATGAAGCAAGAGGATAATGTTCTCACATCTATCATTCACCATCTCTGCCAAGCACCAATTGTTTCCACTTTAGACTTGGACAGACACTGGACAGATCGACAGACAATTCTGGCAGATGACCCAGGCAATGGCTGGTCTACTGTGATGTACCCAGCCCCTGGCTCAGGGGCTGTAAGCTTTTGCTGGCATTTCAGAGTGGGAACCTGACCCACTGAGCCCTGTGCTCAGTTCTACCTGGCACGCATGGTCGGTACAATGCTCACTCGAGTCTATATAGTGCCAGGGATCCTCCTCGCATTGAACCATCGGTCATTCATGGTCAGGGAACACAGAGACAGACCCTCGCAACCTCCAAGCTAACCACTGCTCCCATTGATACCATCAGCATATGGTCCATGCCAAGGCAATTCAACTGCCTGTAAGGTGTGGGAGCTCCTCTGCTGAAGGTCAGACGAAGCCGCAGATGGTGAATGCAGCTCAGAACAGAGAAGGACGTGTAAACAAACTGACTTCAATACAGAAAATAAATATCCAGTAATAAATAATCTGTACAGTCCTTAAATTGGTCCCTGATTGGGTTTGTCGTTGAGGAATCTGATGGTGGAGGGGTGGAAGCTGTTCCTGTACCTGGTGGTGTGAGTCTTGTGGTACCTAGACATCTTCCCTGATGGTAGCAGTGAGAACAGAGCACGTCCTTGGCGGGGGGTGGGGGTCCTTGATGATTGCTGCTGCTCTCTGACGGCACTGATACTGCTTGATCTTTTGAGCATTTCTCGCGTGTCCTGTTTCTGGCTCAGATTTCCTGGATTTGCGGCACTTTGCTTGCATTCATTTTGCGGGTTATCTGATCCAGTCAGGACATTACAATCCAGCAGCCGACCAGATTCACCAAATTCTATTACACCATCTAACTTCCTGCACCGTCTTCCCCAGACTCTAAATTCACAATCTCTGCCCTTCCTTTGCACGAAGTAAGGCTTCAGACAAAAAAGAAAGTTGTCCAGGAATGTGCAGTGCTATTGGAAAAATTGATGGAAGAATGGAAATTGAGCTGAAAGTTTGGAAGGGTTGTTCGAACATGTTATCAAAATAATGCGTGGACAAGATCCAGCCCTAATAAGCAGCTGATCCATGTCCATAATCCTACTGCTGGATGCCAACATTTGGTGAAAACGTAATTTTCCCAGTCATGACCTCACAATTCAATGAACACAAAGGTCTCCCAAATGTGATGCAATAGATTCAGAATGTGCTCAGTTTCAACTTCTCCCAATGAAGAACTCCATGTATAAACTGGACAGGCCCCACAAGCTTTGGCTAACCAACCAAGTCAAGCACAGGAATTTGACGACAGTGAAGTGTGGACCATATATCGAGCCAAGAAGAACTCAACTTGCAGTTTTTTTACATCTAGATATGCAGGCCATTTCGGCCCATAAGCCCGTGCCTCCCAATTAAGCCATAACCCCCCCTCCCCCACCCTAGTATATTTCAAAAGGTGGGAGGAAACTGAAGCCCCCAGGGAAACCCCAAGCAGGCACGGGAGAACGTACAGACTCCTTATAGATAGTACGGGGTTCAAACCTCCGTCCCTATCGCTGGTGCTGTAACCATGTTACGCAAAATGTGCCGCCCGTGAAAGGAAAACATCTCCAACAACAGTACGTCAAGCAAAGATGACGCTGCTGGCAGGTGACAGATGGTCACATCTCCAAGAAGCCGTGGAATGGGAGGTAGATTAAGACAGAAGGCCAGTGGGACTCCTCATCTCTGATTTAATGACATCAGTAACAAGAAAGCCTAGGCAGTACGGTTAGCGCAACATTGTTATAGCGCCAGCGACTGTGGTTCGGATCTCGTGCTGTTTGTAAGGAGTTTTTACATTCTCTTCATGTCTGCGTGGATTTCCTCCAGGTGCTCCAGTTTCCTCTCACCATTCAAAACGTACCAGGAGTTTAGATCAATTGGGTGTAAATTGAGCAGCATGGGCTCGTGGGTCGAAAGGGCCAGTTACCGTGGTGTATGTCTAAATTAAAAAATGGATGTTGTCACAAGGATGTGGGGTTGAGGACAGAAGCAAATACTGGCATGGGAGATACAGCTCCTCCACAATCAGACATTTAACCCGCAGGTGTCGTCACGATAAGCAAGGCCACAAAACCAGAAATCTCAAATGCATTCACTGAGGTAGCCTCCGGTGCTTCCTTGGGCAGAGAATTCCAACGGCTCACTACCCCCTCCTCGACTGTTTTAAATCTACTCCCCCAAATCTTAAGGCCACATTTCCTAGTTCTGGTCTCACCTACCAACCTTAATAAATTCCTTTTGTGATTTTGTACCTTTCATCTTCTAGACTACAATGAGTATTGTCCCAAACAATTCACTCTCCTCATAAATGACCCATTTGCTTCCAGAATCAACCGGTGAACTTCCTCTGCACCGTCTCCAAAGCCAGACTATCCTTTCTCCGGTAAGGAGATCAGAAATTCACACTGGGCTTTGTCCCCTGAGCCGATAAGACCCTTGTGCAGCCATCACCAGTTTATATTAGAACCAGCAGTTGTAAACAACGGGAAGACAGTACTCGAGACCTTCTTGCCCAAGGTTGAACACTGCACATTTAGCTCCCATCAAATGGCAGGATGCCAGCTCCTGAGGCTGTCAAGTCCTGGCAAGAGGTAATTAACCTGATAACTTCAAGGTCAAGGCAATTAGGTTTTAAAAGTTACCCTTTGAAAATTATAACTGCAATAAGACTGCATCCTTGGGCTCCTTATCAGGGACTAGACATTCATTCGACTGAGAATTGTCTGGAGGATTAAAATAATTCTAAATCAGAATGATTATTTTAGCAGCTTCCTCCACTCACAGGCAAGACCGATATAGAGGCAAGAAATTTAATGTGAACCAAATTCTTAATCAAAACATGAAAATTATGTGCACTTGCTGAGATGGAGAGAGAATATTTTGTTTGTGCTTTTCACAGCGAATTATCAGCAAGATCAATACATTTATTTCATATAAACCATCTAACCACTTACAGCACAGAACAGGCCAGTTCAGACCGAGTAGTCCATGCCATAACAAATCCCCACCCTCCTAGTCCCACTGACCAGCACCCGGTCCATACCCCTCCAGTCCTCTCCTATCCATGTAACTATCTAGTCTTTCCTTAAATGTAACCAATGATCCCGCCTCGACCACGTCTGTCGGAAGCTTATTCCACATCCCTACCACCCTTTGCGTAAAGAAATTTCCCCTCATGTTCCCCTTATAATTTTCCCCTTTCAATCTCAAACCATGGCCTCTGGTTTGAATATCCCCCACTCTTAATTGAAAAAGCCTATCCACGTTGATTCTCTCTGTCCCTTTTAAAATCTTGAACACCTCCATCAAGTCCCCCCTCAATCTTCTACACTCCAGAGAAAAAAGCCCCAGGCTGCTCAACCTTTCTCTGTAACTCAAATCCTGACATCCTGTCAACATTCTCGTGAACCTTCTCTGCACTCTCTCTATTTTGTTTCTATCTTTCCTATAATTTGGTGACCAAAACTGTACACAGTACTCCAAATTTGGCCTCACCAATGCCTTGTACAATTTCATCATAACCTCCCTACTCTTGAATTCAATACTCCGATTGATGAAGGCCAACATTCCAAATGCCTTCTTCACCACACCATCTACCTGAGTATCAGCCTTGAGGGTACTATTTACCACAACTCCTAAATCCCTTTGTTGCTCTGCACTCCTCAATTGTCTACCATTCAATGTATATGACCTATTTAGATTTGCCTTTCCAAAAAGCAGCACTTCACACTTAACTGTATTTAATTCCATCAGCCATTTCTCAGCCCACTCCTCTAGCTTTCCTATATCTCTTTTTAAGCTACGGTAATCTTCCTCACTGTCCACAACACCACCAATCTTTGTATCATCCGCAAACTTACTTATCCAATTCACCACCCCTTCTTCCAGATCGTTAATGTTAATATATATGTAACAAACAATAGTGGACCCAGGACTGATCCCTGAGGAACTCCACTAGTCACCGGCCTCCAATTTGACAATTTTCTACCACTACTCTCTGACACCTCCCATCCAACCATTGCTGAATCCATTTCACTACCTCCTTATTTATACCTAATGCCTCCACCTTTTTTCCTAACCTCCTGTGGGGAACTTTGTCAAAAGCTTTACTAAAGTCTCAATAGACAACATCCACAGCTTTCCCTTCATCAGTCTTTTTTGTAACCCCTTTGAAAAACTCTATAAGGTTTGTTAAGCATGATCTATCCCTGACAAAACCATGCTGACTACTACCTATCAATCCCTGTTCTTCCAAATATTTGTAAATGCCATCCCTCAGAACACTTTCCATCAACTTACCACCAGACGTCAGACTCACGGGCCTATAATTTCCAGGTTTACATTTGGACCCTTTCTTAAACACCGGAACAACATGAGCCACCCTCCAATCCTCTGGCACTACCCCCGTGACCAGTGACATCCTAAATATCTCTGTTAATGGCCCCACTATCTGTACACTAGTCTCCTTGAGTGTCCTTGGGAATACATTGTCCGGACCCGGAGATTTGTCCACCTTTAACTTTTTTAAACACTGCCATCGCTACCTCCTTGGTGATCCTTATATGATTCATGACCACCCCACTATTTTTCTTTACTTCAACTGGAACAACATTTTTTTCCCTTGTGAATACCGAGGAAAAGAAATCATTTGAAATTTCCCCCATCTCCTCTGACTTCTCACTCAGCCTACCCTCCCTATCTACAAGGGTTCTACAGCACAGAAACAGGCTCTTCAACCCATCTTGGAAAACAAGGCAAGGTTAGCAGAGCTCGGACTATTCTCTTTGGAGCATAGAAGGAGGAGAGGAGACTTGATAGAGGTCGACAAGATTCGGAGAGGCACAGACAGGTGGATGGTCAGTGCCTGTTTCCCAGAGCGGGAGTAGGAAACACCAAGAGGACATATGTACAAAGTGAAGGGAGGGAAATTTAAGGGAGATGACAGTAGTGGGGGCCTGGAATGTCTTGCCAGGGTTGGTGGTGGAGACTAGAACATTAGGGGGATTTAAGAGACTCTTAGACAAGCAAATGGATGGAAGAAAAATAGAGGGTTATGGGGAAGGGAGCGTTTAGTGCTTTTTTTTTTAAAAAAGGAATACATGGGTCAGCCAACATAGAGGGCCAAAGGGCCTACACTGTGCTGTAGTGTTGTATGTTCTACCTGGTCTATGCTGACCATGCTAGTTTTATTTGCCTGCATTTAGCCTCTTCACATTTCCTATTCGTGTATCCGTCCAAATGTCTTTTAAACATTGACCACCTCTACAACTTTTTCTGGTGGCCTTGTTCCATGTACCCACCACTCTCTGTGACAAAGATGCCCCACAGAACCTCTTTAAATCTTTCTCCTCTCACTTTAAACCCACACCCTCTAGTTTTAGATTCCCCCAGTCTGTGACCATTCACCTTATCTATGCCCCTCAAACACTTCAAGGTCCTCCCTCAACTTCATATGTTCCAGCCTCTCCTTATAACTCAGTTTATGCTCGATGTATATTCTCGGTCTTGGAATTGATTAGATGCTAGACAGTGTCACACAAAGATACAGCACTGGGTGGAAAAGCAAATTGTGCAGAGGATACGGAGAGTCTGCAGAGAGATATAGAGAGGTTAAGTGAGTGGGCAAGGGTCTGGCAGATGGAGTACGATGTTGGTAAATGTGAGGTGATCCTGTTTGGAAGGAAGAATCGAAGATCAGAATACTATTTAAATAGCAAGTGATTGCAGTATGCTGACATGTAGGGGGTCTTGGGAGGGCTTGTGGATGAATTGCAAAAGGTTGGTTTGCAGGTGCAGCAGGTGATCAAAGAGACAAATAGAAAAGCTGTATTCCATTAGAAAAAATTTACATATAATTTAAGGGATAAATATTCCTTATTTTTGCAAATTTGGGGTCCATATGCTAAAATAATGAAATTAAAATCATGATATTTTTTTTTCCTGATTTTCCCATAATAATTTTACAATGTTTTTGAGGTCTCTAAGTGTCAAATGATGCATCCGAAGTAATTACTTGTAACGCTTTTATAATGAAATGTATTTTAGTTTTGGGATGAGTCTAGTTTAGGGGAGGGTGGCTTTAAGAGGAGGCTTAATTTTTATTTGTGGTAGGTAGTTTTATTTATTGAGTTTTTAGATTGTAGATTTTAGTTTTGTCGTATGTATAGTTTCAGCATATCTCTTTCTTTCTCTCTTTGGCTTGGCTTCGCGGACGAAGATTTATGGAGGGGGTAAATGTCCACGTCAGCTGCAGGCTCGTTTGTGGCTGACCAGTCCGATGCGGGACAGGCAGACACGGTTGCAGCGGTTGCAGGGGAAAATTGGTGGGTTGGGGTTGGGTGTTGGGTTTTTCCTCCTTTGTCTTTCGTTAATGATCCATATTACTATGGTATTTCATTGTTAATTACTTGATCTTATATATGTTGATTAAATAAAATATTCAAAAGAAGGAGGCAAATAGATTGTTGGCCTTCATTGCTGAAGGGATTGAACTTAAGAGCGGTGGGGGGTTGGGGGGCAGGTATACTGCAACTGTACAAGGTACTGGCAGTGTCGGTGTCATGGTGGGGGCATTTGCGGGCCATGCCCCTCCCCAAATGAGTTATTGTGCTTCTCACCCACAGCACTTAGCATCACCAGAGGGGGGGTGTCACCAAAATAAACAACGTGTGAACGGCAATTTGTTCCGTTGCCCCCAATTCGATCTGTTCTGATGCCAAGTCTGGGTACTGGTGAGACTGCACCTCGAGGACAGCATGCAAAAGCTTGCTTGAGGAAGGACGGACTGGCTTTGGAGGCAGTGAAGAGGAGGTTCACCAGGTTGATTCCAGCGATGAATGGGTTGGCCTATGAGGAGAGAATGAGTCGTCTGGAACTGTACTCGCTGGAATTTAGAATGAGAGGGGATCTTATAGAAACATATAAAATTATGAAAGGAATGGTTAGATTGATGCAGGTAAGTGGTTTCCATCAGAACAGGAGACCAGAACTAGGGAGCATAGTCTCAAGATTCAGGACAGAGATTAGGAAGAACTGGTTTTCCCAGAGGGTGGTAAATCTGTGGGCTTCGCTGCCCATTGAAACAGTGAAGATGACCTCAGTAAATATATTTAAAACAAGGTTGGATAGATTTCTACATAGTGGGGGAATTAAGAGATATGGGGAAAGGCAATAGATGGAGATGAGCCTATCATGAGATCCACCGTGATCTCGTTGAATGGTGGAACAGGCTCGATGGGCCGGATGGCCGACTCCTGCTCCTATTTCTTATGTTCTTATTAAAGGCCGATCAACTAGCTTAATGCATGTCAACTCATCCCAATTTACCCCTCCAACCACTCCATCATTCCCATGAATTGTCAAAGGGGAAATGTAGGCCATTGAAACCGCTACACCGTTGAAGTTAAAGTCAACAGCACTTGTTGCGCCATGGCCTGTGAGATTCATGACAATACGTCAGCTCTTTCACAACGCTCTTCTTCCAGGAACAGGCTTTGTGCCTGTTGTATGTTCAGCCAGTTACCCAACATTTTTCAAGTACGGAGGTTACAGGCACATTTTGCACAATTATTTTAATTCTTTTGACATATGGAAACTCTTCTGCGATATCCTCAATCTTACTTTGATTCATGGACGACTGCCAAATCTTCAATATCCAATTCCCCTTCAAACTTTCTAAGCCTGAGCAGATGCCTTCTGAAATGCTGGGTTGGCAAGAAATGAGCAGTGCCATCTGACAGACCAATCACGTCGAATGATTTCTAGCGTTTCATCCGAAATTAAGATAAACACATTAAAACGGTGATGTCCAGATTGATTTCTGGCCATATTAATTTTCATCAGTAACATTCTGATCTGCCAAAAGTGAATATTGTTCATTATTTAAAACATAACGATAAAGCAAGTTAGAAGCCGAATCCAGCCATTAAAACTGGCACCGTTCAATTCCACCCAATTAACCCATCAACGTCTTACGCTTAGGAGGGTGGGAGGAATCCGTAGCCCCCAGGGGAAACCTACACAGACACGGGAGAGCATACATACTCTTTATAAACAGCACAGGGTGAAGTCAAACTTTACAAACAATGCAGCAATATTCTCTTATTAATTAAACTTTATAATCTCCCAACTGATAAATTCGAGGGGGTCATATTTTTAAGATGAAAGAGGAAAAGCTAAGGGCAACATTAGGGGGAAGTTCTTCATTCAGAGAATGGTGGGACTGAGCAATGAGCTTCTATCTGATGTGGTGAATGCGGCTTGATCTTGAGTTTAAAAGTAGATTGGATGGATGCATGGATGGGAGAAGTCTGGAGGGTTATGGAATGGGAGCAGGTCAATTGGACTAGAAGGGGCGAGTGGCCTGTTTTCTGTCCTGTAGCTTTTTGTCCTGGTTGCTGGTCCATCTGTGGTTCCTCAGCACCACAGGCGAGCTGTGCAAACCCCAAACAAATTGGCAACAGCTTCCACCCTAACTTTTGCAATAAACAAACATCGAGCCAAACAGCATCCGTGGAGGCAAAGGGATGGTCAATGTTTCAGGTCGAGATCCTGCATCAAAACTTTAGCCTTCAGTAAGTTTCTGGTTATCAATTGTTTTTATTTCCCAAATTTGATACAAGAGAAGTTTCCATCGCCAGTGATTCTGAGAAACAAATCCGCAAACATGAAACTATTAATGTGAGTTTATCGTTATAGATACAAGGTCTGTACAATATAAAGATGCAATGAAATTGGCTTCTAGTTCTCTGCCACAGAAATTCCAGCAGAATGGAGGAAACTATTGAAGGTCAAAGATACCTCTGAGGACAGTTTGAACGGAGCTGAAGCAAGAACCCTGTGCACATCAGCGTTCTCATTGGCTTAAAGATGTGACGTACAAGGCCCAACAAGGGCTGAGAAGCAGGCGCTCTGTTTGCACTCATTAGCACTCTGAGATTGGACTGAAGGAGACAATGGCTCACCTACACCAGATTGAGCTAAAACCCTTAACCCAAGTACAAATCAATAATGCATTATTGAAGCTTCATCTCCTCATTAGTGTGTGAGGAGCTACTCTATTCAGCAGATCAATTGCAAGTAGACCTGCTGGAGCACATTTACATGATTAAAATAATGTACAAAGCTCACCAGTTGCAATTACTTAATCGTATGCGTCTTCCAGGTAATAATGGACATTTCAAAAATGATTACCATTCAATAAACCAACAAATATCCACAGATCACAAGAAATAGAGTGGTTTTCAGGCTGTGACACACTTCCATTTAACGCAAATAATACCCAGCTTCTTGCAGTAATGGAACAGTCATTTGGTCCATGACCAGAGTGTTCCATACAGCTGCAATTGTGACAGATTATGTTATATTTTATATTGGAAATAGATATGTTTTAAAAGGAGATAAATTGTGGCAGGTTTTTTTTTAA
This sequence comes from Narcine bancroftii, assembly GCF_036971445.1. NCBI lineage: Eukaryota > Metazoa > Chordata > Chondrichthyes > Torpediniformes > Narcinidae > Narcine > Narcine bancroftii. Next base: position 253,443,160 of record NC_091473.1, read on the forward strand.
AGTGTAGGTCACATTCAAACACTTCAAAACTATCTCATTTAAAATGCCAGAGCTCTGCTCAAGCCAGACAGTCCAAGCTCCGGGTGCCTTTGCAAAAACTTTGAAGGATGCCTATAGAGACTTCAAAAGTAGGCGTTAATTGGACATGCTGTGGAGTAATGGATTATTGTTTTGGAAAGCAACAGATGAATGGACTTGGAAGATTGGGTCCGGAGCCGCAGTCCATCTGAGTGCAGTTGGCTGTTCTAAGAGGGTCATGTGGTTTTCTCTGGGTGTGAGAGAGTGATAGAGAGAGAGAGAGAGAGAGAGAGAGAGAGAGAGAGAGAGAGAGAGAGAGAGAATTCAGTTCTACTGTTCAGCAGCAGCAACTGGGACTGGAACAGGACAAGCTGACAAGCTTGTGGAAAACCCCATTTGGAAGATGGGATGTGAGTTCTTAGTTCAGCCTGGTCAAAGCCCTTGTGGTCCATACAAGAGGAGAGGACTGGCTGCATAATGTTTCACTTGAAATAAGGGAAACAAAAAGGAACTCTGTGGTGACCTGAAAGAAAGAGATTATCATCTGGAAAACCCTGATGGGGCAAGTTTCTTCGGCAAGAGACTGACGTGGCTGATTAAAAGGGATCAGTTGTGGGTGTCCAATGAGCAACAAATCTCTCTCTGAAAACCAACAAGAACCTTCCTGAGTGGTAACCATTTAGCATCAAAGCCTGGTGGAATTCTAAATGTTAAATTCTGTGCACAGTAAAAGAATTGCCTGATGCCAGTGAACTTGGAGGACTGAGAAGTGAGATTGGACTGTGAATCAAAGCACTTTTCTGAACTTACACACACATTACATACATGTATGGTTAGAATTAGAAGGGGGTTGTTAGGTTAAATTAACAGTAATGTTAAAGTTTGATCTGGATTTCATGTTTAAATATAATTAAAAGCAACTTTTGTTTAAGTAACCATTTGTCTTGGTGAATTCCTATTGTTGCTGGGTTTTGGGATCCTCTGGTCTCATAACACAATGTGTGCTGAAAATCAGCTGGGAAAGTCTCTAAAAGCAACATATTACAGATGCTGGAAGTACTCAGGAGGTCAGTCAGCATCTACGGGGATAGAAATAAGATATAGACTCAATGGGCTGAACAGCCTGTTTCTGCTCCTATGTCTTATGGCCTTGTAGATCGCTGCTCATTGTTAAACCTGGTTCTGTTTGAGGTGGGGAGGGGGGTGGGGGGAGGAAATCGGATTCACCGAGGAACCTGTAATAAGACTATAAGATATAGCAGCAGAAGCAAGCCATTCGGCCCAGAGTCTGCTCCCCCATTCTATCATGAGCTAATCTATTCTCCTACTCCCATCTTCTTCCCTTTGTTACTGACTATTCAGATACCTATCTAAATACATCCAATGACCTGGCCTCCACAGATGCCAGTGGTGGCAAATTCCAGAGGTTCACCGTTCTCTGGCTGAAGAAATTCCTTTGCATCCCTGATTTAAATGGGCACCCTTCAATCCTGACGTTGTCCTAGACTCCCCTATGATGGGAAACCACTTTGCCACATCTAATCTGTCCAGGCCTTTCAACATTCGAGATGCTTCCATGAGGTCCCCCTCATTCTTCTGAACTCCAAGGAGCCCAGTCCAAGAACCATCAAACGTTCCTCATCTGCTAATCCCTTCACTCCAGGAATCATTCTTGTGAATCTTCTCTGAACCCTCTCCAAAACCAGTACATCCTTTCTTAAACAAGGAGCCCAGAACTGCTCACAATAATCTAAGTGAAGTCTCACCAGGGCCTTATAAAGCTTCAACATCACATTCCCTGCTCTTATATCCTAACCCTCTAGATAGGAATCTCATCATGGTGATCGCCTTCTTCGACACATACTCAAATGCTTCAGGACAATAACTTTTTCACCAGAACTAGGGTAAAGGTAGAGAGAAATACTCATCTCACAGAGGTACACTACAAAAGACATCTCATTTAACATCAAGAGCTTTCCTGAAGCCAGATGTTGAGTCTGAGTGATTTTGCAGAGACAATGGAAATGCTTTGGAAAGAACTTCAAAAAGGAGATGCAAATGGAACAGAGTCCAGGCTCAAGTACTAATAAGATCTTTCAAAGATTGAGTTTGGAGCCCTGGAAGAGGCATTTGGTTTTTACAAGCAGGGAGAGCAACAAACAAACAGGATTCTTCTGAGACAGGGAGGGAGGGAGGGAGGGAAGTCAGTTCTACAGTAGCAGTTGAGGCTGAAAAATGGCAAGCTGGCAGCTTGTTGAAAGACCCCATTTTGAAGACAGGCTGTGAGTTCTCAGTTTAGCCTGTTCAAAACCCTTGTGGTCCTTACAAGAGGAAATGGCTGGCTAGAGGAGTGTTTCTCCTCAAATAAGAGGAACTCTGTGGTGACCTGAAGAAGAGGTTATCATTTGGAAAACCCATATGAGGCAAGTTTCTTTGGCAAGACACTGACGTGACTGATCGGAGGAAATCAATTTGTGCGTGTCCAATAAGCAACAAGTTTCTCTCTGAAACTGACAAGAAACCAACCTGAGCGGCAACCATTTAACTTCAAACACCGGAGCCTGGTGAAGATTCACAAATGTTAAATTTTGTGCACAGTATAAGAATTGCCTGATACCAGTGAACTTCAGAAGGGAGAAGTGAATGATTGGATTGTGAATTTTATTTACAGACGGTAGAAGCCGATTCCAGCCATTTCAATCCCTGCTGCCCAATTACACCGAAATTAACCTACAACTCCCATACGTTTGGGTGGGAGGAAACCTATGCAGACAAGGGCGGAACATACAAACTCTTCACAGACAGCGCAGGATTCGAATCCCAGTCGCTAGCGCTGTAATTGCATCGTGCTAATCATACCGCAACTTGAATTTACTAGTGATAACCACACCTCACTTTACTTACTTTTTAAAATATTTTTATTGAGTTGAACAAAAACCCTTTACACAAGGAATACTCTTTTTTTTTGGCTTCGCGGACGAAGATTTATGGAGGGGTTAAAAAGTCCACGTCAGCTGCAGGCTCGTTTGTGGCTGACAAGTCCGATGCGGGACAGGCAGACACGATTGCAGCGGTTGCAGGGGAAAATTGGTTGGTTGGGGTTGGGTGTTGGGTTTTTCCTCCTTTACTATGATATCATAAATCATATCATCTACATATCACACCTCACTTTGGCCTGCTTTAATGATGGATAGGTTAAAAGACGAGGAACGTTATTAGTCAAACTGCTACAAGAAATACCCCACAGGAACCACAACATTCTGGGTGTTAGAAGACGATGTTTTTAAATACAAAAACGGCAGTCTTGAAGTTACTGACTAGACGAGCATCACAGACGCGACGATCTTTGGAACTTATTGAGTGGAAGACAAAAGGGAGGAATGAGCAACTTGGTCCAGTTGCAGGAGAAGGGGAACGACCGAGACGCAAAGGAAAATGCTATTGTAAATTACTGCATTGCAACAGGTCTTGCCGAATCCTGGATGGAAACAGTTTAGCTTTCTCACAGCAGATTTCAATCAATTATTGAGATTAAAAACCCAGTCAAGCTCAGAAAATCATCTTAAAAGCTTAACCCTCCAGTCACAGCATGTGCTGCTCAACAATCCGTGCAGCCTTTGCAACTCCCTTGAAGATCGACAAGCATATGTGGCCAAATAAAATGACCTCTGAAAAATGTTATGCAGAATCACACTGCAATAATGGACAATCCAGAGTGAGTGGAGGATCCCGGCAGATCATTCTATCCCAGCTAATCTGTGTGCATAACCTGTAGCTGCGTCAGGGACTGGTTTGGTAATGGTAATTTGTGCACCCACGATTGCAGCCTGTAGAAAGTGGCCACCTCAGCCAAGTCCATCGGGCACCAACCTCCCATCCCACTGAAGACATCCATGCGAGTTGCTGCCTTGAGAAGGCCCAAATCACCCTAGCCACCATCTATTCTCACTGCTGCCTTCAGCCAGAAGGGTGCAGAACTACACCTCAAGGATCGAGAACAGTTTCCCCACCCTTCCCCCCATGGCTTTTCAACATCCCCATATTACCCTAACCACAGCACTACTTCAAGACCTCTAAATGTTTCTCTGCACGACTAACTTAGCATATTTTGTACGACGATTAATTGCGAATATTTATGGACAATATTTCGGCCAAGAATCCTTTGAGACATTTTGATGAAGGGTTCCACTCTAAAACCAAAACCATTCGTGTTCTCCCACAGATTCTATCTGACCTACTGAGTTCCTCCAGTAAATTGTGTGTTGCTCTGGATTCCAACATCTGCAGTCTCCTGAATATTAAGAGCATAAGACATAGGAGCAGAAATAGGCCATTTAGCCCATTGAGTCTGGCTCGCCATTTAATCACGAACTGATCCATCTTCCCACTCAGCCCACTGTGTGACCAGCTCCCCATTACCTTTCAAAAAAATGCACCGGGGGTGGAGTTTAATTGGGTGTCAAGGACTCGTGGTCCAAACTGGCCTGTTACCGTTCTGTATGTCTACATTTAAAAGTAATTTAAAATTAAATTTTTTTTTAAATAAAAATTGTAAATTAAAAAAATTAAATTTAATCTTTGATTCCCTGGTTAATCAAGAACCCATCAATCTCTGCCTTAAATACACCCAATGACCCGGCCTCAGATTCCACAGATTCACCACCCTCTGGCTGAAGAAATTCCTCCACATCTCTGTTCTAAGCAGACACTCTTCAATCCTGAAGTTTGGCCCTCTTATCCCAGACTCTCCCACCGTGGGAAACAATCTTTCTACTTCTACTCTGTCTATGCCTTTCTGTTAAAGCGGTCCTACGAATATTGGACAAATGAATACAAATACAGCTGCCGAGTGCTTTATGTTGCTTTGCAAAGCATGAGAACTCTGTTACAGCAAGAGGCACTGCCACCTGCAGCTAATCTGGCCACAAAGGAGTCTGCCATGTGGCTCACAAGTTGCATATTTATACAAATTTCCAGTTTTCCAGAACATTCAAACAGACTTTTCCAAAAAAGTACAGTGTAACTCCGATTATCCAAAATGGTCGGGACTGGGCCAATTTTGGATCATTTCTTTTTGGAGAACTGGTCATCTTTTAAAAACAGCCCAGTATCAACAGCAAATCACTTGTATCAATGTTTAAACAACAACAAACAAGGGAAGGCTTTTTAAGCATTAAAATAATGTTTAATTCTCACCAAAAAATTATTGGCCACCCCCAATCACCGACACCTCCCCACCACCTCCTGGGCCAGTGGAACACTCACTGGCAAGTCAGCAGGCTCCTGTCTCCCTAGTCACCGACACCAGAGTCCCGACTCCTCTAGTCCTATTGCACACTGGGGGGTCTGGTGTGCATGTGCTGTCGTAAACTGAGGAGGGTTCGGCATCAGGAATTCCAGTGTGCCGAGGAGGGAGGGAGGGAAGGGAACACCACTGAGCCCGAGGTCCCGCTCCAGCCTGGGAGGCCACTCTCCTCGAAAACACTGGGATAAGGGAATCTTCTGACCGCTTGCGGTTGTGGCACACAGTATGAGAGGAGAGTTGGAGAGAAAAGTTGATTGGGGAAGGTAAAAAAGAAATGGAAAGAGAGAGGGGAGGGAGTTTCCTGAAACGAGGACAATCGCCATTTGAATTTCATGTCGGGTGAATTTTTTTTTCAACCTGGACTCATAATAATTTCAGATAAATGAGGATTCATAATTTGTTTCCAATAACCTCACTTATCTGAAATTTAAAATTTTTTTTTCGAATAAATGAGGATTTTGGAGAATCCGATTTTGAATTTTTAATGTGATTCTTAAGATATTTCTGAGGATTCATTTTACCAGATCGTGTGTCTTACCCAATGGTTAATGGTCTTTTATAGTGCTCGCCAAATATGGACTTGTTGTTAAGATGTAAAACACTAAAGTCTGCAGACACCGTGGTTGAAATAAAAACACAAGATGCTGGAGAAACTCAGCAGGTCAAACAGTGTCCTTCATGTAACAGAGATAAAGATACAGAACCAACATTTCAGGCTTGAGCCTCACAACCACGGCAGGCGCCCAATCAATGGGGTTGTAGAACTTCATAACCAGCTTTAATCTTGTTGAATCATCACTGCATGGAATGAAATGTTCTCTACTTTTTTTCACAATCTCATTTCACCATTCAAAATGTTTCAATGAGATCTCCCTCATTCTCCTAAATTCCAATGAGTACAGGCCAAGAGCCATCAAATGTTCCTCATATGATAGCCCTTTTGTTTTCCTTGCACACTATCTTATCCCCTCCCTTATGTGCTGCTATGAGCTGTGTAGCTGGGAAGCTGCAGTAAGACTTTCATTGCCTCTGAACATTAACTTAGGTTCATGACTATACACACTCATCCATTTAGTACAAAATGGAAGTTACTTCCAAGGGCTGTTTGATCCTCAAGTCATGGGAGATCAGAATTACTCATCTCTTCTTGCAACTCAAAGCCACGACCCGTGCAGATCATTGTTCACTGGCGGAATGGATTTCCAATGGCAACCAACATCTGGATGCAACATTGACAGCCTGATTAATTCTCATTGGTATGCAGCAAAATAAAATTTCTAAGAGCGGTTGGCCTTGCTCTTTAGGAAGAGAAGACCCAAACCTCAACAACTGCGTGGAGATAAAACTCTGGAGTGCTCTTGGCCAAGGACACTTCCTCAAGTCAAGCCTCGGTTTGGGGATGTTCGGCTGCTGTTCCAGTTTTTTTTTAATTCCAAGGTGGTTGGCGAGGTCAAAGTAGGTTACAGACTCTGCTACAGGAGGTATTCGACAAAAGGGCTCAGGCCCGAAACATCGGTTACATATCTTTGCCTCCTATGAGCACTGTGGGACATGCCTCGTTCCTCCAGCATTTCTGTGCATTTACTAGGCCCATGATGACTCCTTCAAGCACCTGCCTGCTTTTTGCACATACCTGGATGTGGGGCTCAGGCCCAAAACATTGATCAGGTATCTTTATTTTTGTTGCACAAAGAACGCAGCGTAAATTGCTGAGTTTCTCCAGCATTTTGGTGTAAATTACAATCACAACTTCTGCAAACTTTCTTGTTGAACTCCACTTCTACGCTGCACATTCTTAACCTTCTAGGCCTCACAGCCAAGGGTGGGGCAATTATGGGCAGGTTGGGTCAAAGGGCCCTTTTCCACTCTGTATGACTCTATAACAACTGTTAGTAACTGAAGACCACAAGTTTTCATTGTATTTAATGTGCACAGTGAGGTGGTGGGTGATCAGTGTGCAGTGTTTAACATGTCATGGAGTCATTGAGCTGTACGGCATTGAAACAAGCCCTGTGAACCAACTCCTCCATGCTGAACAGGTCGTCCGTCTGAGCTCATCCCGTTTGCCTGCATTTGGCCCAAATCCCTCCAATGCTCTCCCATCCAAGCACTTGACTCAATGTCTTTCAAATGTTGCAGTTGTCCCAGCCCCTAGCACTTCCTCAGGCCTGCTCGCTCCACACACCCACCACCATCTGTGTGGAAGAAGTTACCCCTCGGGTCCCATTCCAATCGTTCCCTCTCACCAGAGATCTATTCCATGCCCTCATTCCGACTCAGAAATGCTGGAGGAACTGAGTAAAAACACAATGCTGGAGAAACTCAGCAGGTCAAACAGTGTCCTTGATGATACCTTGATGAAGGGCTCAAGCCTGAAACATACCTTATCTTTGCTATATAAAGGGCCCTGTTTGACCTGTTGAGTTTCTCTAGCATTATGTTCTTACAGACTTTCGTGTTTTACTGGAGGAACTCAGTAGGTCTTGCAGCACCCATAGGAGGTAAAGATACATAACCGATGTAAAATCAAGATGCTGGAGAAACTCAGCAGGTCTAATTCAAAGTTTCTCCTGCTGAGTTTCTCCAGCATTGTGTTTTTATTTCAATCAGAGTGTTTTACTCCTGATATGTAACCAACATTTCAGGTCTGAGGCCTTCTTCAAGATATTTATTTATAAATGTCGCTAATATATCTTTATGGACTCTGTGAGACCTGCTGAGTTCCTCCAACATCTCTGTGCCTTCACTAGGATTACAGCGTCCGCCACCGTTCATGTTGCTCTCCTTTTTCCGACTCAACCCTGGCAGAAGGATCGCAACCGCGTCCATGCCACCAGGATTTTATCTCCCTCAATCTCCTATGCCCCAGCCTATCTAGTCTCCCCTTGTAACTGAAGCCCTTCAGACCTGGTTACATCCTCATGAATCTTTCCTGCCTCCTCTCCCGGTCAATGACAATCCATCCTCGAGCTGGATAACCGGAACTGCACACAACCCTTACAGAGCAGTCCCACCAGCTGCAACACGATGGTCCAACTCCTGCTCTCAAAGCTAGTTTTGCTTTGAAAGAAGCAAATGCGGAGGTCAGTTGGCCATCAGAGTATTTGTTTGCTTTTCATGCCTGTTCAACACAACTTTGCTAAAGGACAAATGGTCTTCCATACTGCATGACCTAATATTTTATTTACAGCAGGAAAAAGTGCATCTAGGTTCATGTGATACACCTGATAGCCTGCAGCAAGTTAACATTTATTTCAACCACTTTTTCACACCAATACTAATGATGGGGGTGGGGGGGAGGGATCTAAATGAGGAGAGATTGTGAGTACAGAGGGGCTCCACGGAGGTTATTGTCAAGAGTAAAACACTAAAGTCTTGTGGTTGAAGTAAAAACATAATGCTGGAGAAACTCAGCTGGTCAGACAGTGTCCTTCATACAGCAAAGATACAGAACCAGTGTTTCGGGCTTGTGCCCTTAATCAAGGTAGGCAGATGCCTGATCAAATTAGTGGTGTGGTGAGGAGCACGGTCCTAGAGACGGGAGGATAAAGGAGAGAGAGCACATCAGAAAATTGGGAGGGGGGGGAGACACCCTATGAATGGAGAGGGTTGGAGGAAAGAGGACAGAATAAGAGGGTAAGAGGGAGAATAGAGAGTGGGCTAGAAGAAACCGGAGAACTCAAGGTTGAAGGAAAGAGGACAGAATAAGAGGGCAAGAGGGAGAATAGAGAGTGGGCTAGAAGAAACCGGAGAACTCAAGGTTGGAGGAAAGAGGACAGAATAAGAGGGCAAGAGGGAGAATAGAGAGTGGGCTAGACGAAACCGGAGAACTCAAAGTTGGAGAAAAGAGGACAGAATAAGAGGGCAAGAGGGAGAATAGAGAGTGGGCTAGAAGAAACCGGAGAACTCAAGGTTGGAGGAAAGAGGACAGAATAAGAGGGAGAATAGAGAGTGGGCTAGAAGAAACCGGAGAACTCAAGGTTGGAGGAAAGAGGACAGAATAAGAGGGGGAATAGAGAGCGGGCTAGAAGAAACCGGAGAACTCAAGGTTAACGCCAGACTGTTAGAGTATGCCCAGATGGAATACATGGAAATTCCTTAAATTTAATGGTGGCCTTGTATCTGCACAGATAAATGTCTCAGCACGAAATAATTGGTCACTGGGAGATTCCTGTCGCTGATGCGGACCGAGTGAAGATGCTCAGCGAAATAATCTCCTGGTCTGCATACAGTCTCTCTGCTGTAGAGAGGGACACACTGGATGCAGTAGATCACTCCCTGTGGATTCAGAAATGTTGCTTCACTTGGAAGGACTGTATGGGGCCCCAAATGGTGGGGAGGGAGGAGGTGTGGGCACATGTGACACTTCCAGTGGTCACAGGGGAGGTGCCAAGGGCCGATTGGTGCAGAGGGAGAAGTGGACGAGGGACTCATGAGGGAGGTGGTCATGAGTGGGATGCAGGTACAACAAGGTCCTCATCACACCTTTGCACAGCATAGAAAAGCAGTGAGTCTGTTATTGAGATGCAATGAAGTGTCCCGACCCAAACCATTGACTGACCATCTCTCCACAAGATTCCAGTGTTTCTCAGGGGCAGAAATGGTCAGTCAACATTTTAGGTTGGGATCCTTTGTTCAGATTAAAGTAGGTAGGGATGGTATAATGGGGAGAAGTAACCGGGGAGAGGTCAAGTGATAGGGTGTTGAACTGAAGGTGAGAGAGCTAGAGAGACAGGTAGAGGGAGAGACCAGTGGGAGGTGGAGGGGATGGTTCAGGAGAAAAGAACAGTAGATAAGAAAAGATAGAAACCAGTGAATCAGACCTAAACCTGATGTTCAGGCTGTCCAGGGGGAATATGAGGAGGTGTTTCTTGAGTGTGTTTCTCATCTCCCTGGCAATCGATGAGTCTCGGGAATTAAACTAAAATAATTTTAAAATTGCCTGCTGCCGGTTTGCTCAATGCAACATTTTCTACATCCGTGTTAGATATTTAAAATCCAATTTGTTTCACAGAATCCAAATGATGGTGAATGGTACCTCACACCATATCTGAACAACACTTCAAGCAGGAAGTGGAGACAACTGCACAGCAGGGGAGGGACAGCAATCCTTTGGGATGGAATTAATAAAATGGAGGATTGAGTTCAGGAGTCGAGAGGTCATGTTGCAACTCTACAAACCTCTGGTGAGACCGCATTTAGAGTATTGTGTTCAGTTCACCTCATTGTAGGAAGGATGTGGTGAGGGGGCAGAGGAGATTGACCAGAATGTGGCCTGGATTGGAAAACAAGTCTTATGAGGCAAGGTTAACAGACCTGGGACTTTTCTCTTTGGAGCAAAGGAGGATGAGAGGAGACTTGACAGTGGTCTACAGATTATGAGAGGCATAGATAGGGTGGACAGTCAGTCCCTGTTTCCCAAGGCAGGAATAACAAACAACAGGGGACACAAATGAAAGTAAAATAGAGGATTACACACTAGGGTGGGTTTATTTTTTTTTAGGTAAATGTAATTTATAGCAATTTTGCACCTGCAACGTTGTCACAAAGAACAAATTTTGTGACATGCTCATGACAGTAAATTCTGAATACTAAAGTTGTTACCGGGGGATGATGGGAAAAAATAAATCCCTAAACATTAAATGCTGCCACACAAGATGAAGGGGCATATAAATACAACACAACAGATACCCATAATGTGTGAGAAGGACCTGCTCTTTCCCAACTTTCACCCAATTTTGTTCACCCGTACGACCAGTTTTGTACAAGTCTGTGATAGACAGAAGTGCCATGGAGGTGCAGAGAAATTCTTACTGGCCACAGTTGTGCAGGAACGGAAAATAAACCAACTCAATAGTCCAAATTAAATTGCAGCAAAACAACACGAGGCAGAAAAAGAAATATAAAGGGAGAGTCAAAAAGATGTCAGTGCATGAAAAGTGTGGTTTCATTGGTGCAGACGGATCATTTGGTGGTCCCAGAGTGGTTATGGTTAGAGCAGTGCAAGGGAGGTTCAAGAAACTGATGGCTGTTGGATGAACCTGGACATCTGGCTTCTGTACCTTGCATTATTGGAGACCATTTCTGCTCAGAACCGACGCCAGCTCTCAGAATAGCCTTATCCCCATTTGGTACCATCTCAAAATTACAATTAATCATCATGAACTTTGTTTTATGGTTGCATTACAGTACAAATATTGCCATAAACTACATTTCAAAAATAAATAAATTGTGCAAGAAAACAAAGAAAGTGAGGTCGTGTCTGTGGTTCATGGTCTATTCAGAAATCTGATCATGGAGGGGGAAGAGGTGTTTTTGTACTGTTGGGTGTTCAACATCAGGCTCCTGTACCTCCTTCCTGATAGTTGCAGTGAAAAGAGGGCATGGCCTTGGTTGCGAGGGTCCTCAAGGACAGAGGCTGCTTTCTTGTGGCACTGTCTCTTGAAATATCAAGTTTATTATCTTCTGATTGCACAAGTCTTCTTTGGCTTGGCTTCGCGGACGAAGATTTATGGAGGGGGTAAAAAGTCCACGTCAGCTGCAGACTCGTTTGTGGCTGACAAGTCCGATGCGGGACAGGCAGACACGATTCCAGCGGTTGCAGGGGAAAATTGGTTGGTTGGGGATGGGTGTTGGGTTTTTCCTCCTTTGCCTTTTGTCAGTGAGGTAGGCTCTGCGGTCTTCTTCAAAGGAGGTTGCTGCCCGCCAAACTGTGAGGCGCCAAGATGCACGGTTTGAGGCGATATCAGCCCACTGGCGGTGGTCAATGTGGCAGGCACCAAGAGATTTCTTTAGGCAGTCCTTGTACCTCTTCTTTGGTGCACCTCTCTCTTGTTGGCCAGTGAAGAGCTCGCCATAGAACACGATCTTGGGAAGGCGATGGTCCTCCATTCTGGAGACGTGACCCATCCAGCGCAGCTGGATCTTCAGCAGCGTGGACTCGATGCTGTCGACCTCTGCCATCTCGAGTACTTCGACGTTAGGGATGAAAGCGCTCCAATGGATGTTGAGGATGGAGCGGAGACAACGCTGGTGGAAGCGTTCTAGGAGCCGTAGGTGATGCCGGTAGAGGACCCATGATTCGGAGCCGAACAGGAGTGTGGGTATGACAATGGCTCTGTATATGCTTATCTTTGTGAGGTTTTTCAGTTGGTTGTTTTTCCAGACTCTTTTGTGTAGTCTTCCAAAGGCGCTATTTGCCTTGGTGTTGTCTATCTCATTGTCGATCCTTGCATCTGATGAAATGGTGCAGCCGAGATAGGTAAACTGGTTGTCGTGTGAAAGGCCATGGACAGACATGCGAGTTTGAGAGTGTGATTCAGAACTGAAATGGGTTGGCTACGGGAGGTCGCTTTTGTTGCGGACAGAGAGGAGGTGCTGGGCAAAGCGATCTCCTAATCTGTGACCAGTCTCTCCAATGAAGAGAAGGCCACAGAGGGTGCACCGGATGCAGTAAATGAGTTCTTTGGATGTACAGGTGAAGTGTTGCTTCACTTGAAACATCTGTTTGAGACCTCGGACCGTGGTGAGGGAGGAAGTGCAGGTAACAGCGATCATTTTGACCTGCCCTAACACGTCCTCATTACATGCTTTCTGTCCAGGTTTGTTAAATAAAATTTGTTGAACGCCTTCACAAGATCACAAGGAACAGAAGCAGATCATTTGACCCATTGAGTCTGCTCCATGAAACCTCCCTGAGCTAAACTGTTCCATATCCCATATTAGTCCCTGATTAATTGGATACCTATTAATTTCCCCTTTAAATTCCCCAAGTGACCCGGACTCCACAGCCGCTTGTGGCAATGAATCCCACAAATGCAAGATCATCTGGCCAAAGAAATTTCTCCTCATCTCGGTTGTAAATTGGTATTTTTAAATTCTAAGACTGTACCCTCTTGTCCTGGAATCACCCAACAGGGGAAACATCTTATTTACATCCACTCTGTCCAATCCATTCATTATTCGAAAGGTTTCTATGAGATCCCCTCTCATTCTTCTATATTCTAATGAATAGAGTGCAAGAGCCGCTAAGCGTTCCTCTCATGTTATCATTCTCATTCCTGGAATCATTCTGGTAAACCTCCTCTGTACCCCCTCCAACCTTGCTACATCCTTTCTAAGATTATGGGGCGCAAACCTGCACCTTGGGACCTATAACTACATTAAAAAGTGGTGCATGTATGTGTGCTGTTACAAGTTACTGAGGATCTTATTTCTTAAATTGAGGACATGAATAAAGGTCAATTGGAAAGCTTCATGAAAGAAAATTCTTCATTATGCTTTATGTTCAGTGTTAAGACGATTCGGCACAGGATCAGAAATAGGCTAGTCAGCCCATCGAGTCTGCCCCACCATTCGATCACGAGCTGATCCATTTTCCCACTCAGCTCCACTGCCTGGCCTTCTCCTCATAACCTTTGATCCCCTGGTTAATGAAGAACCTATCGATCTCTGCCTTAAATACACCCAATGACCTGGTCTCCACAATGGAGGCCACAGATTCATCACTTTCTGCTGAAAGAAATTCTCCTCCATCTCTGTTCTAAGTGGACAGCCTTCCACCCTGAAGCTGTGCCCGCTTGTCCTGGTCTCTCCCACCATGGGAAACAACCTTTCGACACCTACTCTGTCCATGTTTTCAACATTTAAAATATTTCATTGAGTTCCCCCTCATTCTCCTACATTCTAATAAATACAGACCAAGAGCCATTAAACGCTCCTCACATGATAACCCTTTCATTCCCAGAATCATCTTCGTGAACCTCCTTTGAACCCTCTCTAACGTCAGCACATCCTTTATTCATTGCATTTGCCTTCTCCACCAACTCAACCTGCAAATTTACCTTCAGGTGATCCTGCACGAGAATTCCCAGATCCCTTTCCACCTGGGTACAGTAAAATACACAATATCCAGCATCTTCAAGAATTGCAGATGCTGGATATGTGAATTTTCCAGTTCCCTGAGGCACTCTCTCACAATGCCTAACTAATACACCTGCATTAAAAATAGTTTTAAAGACAAGACACTGTAAAATGTAAAGAAATTTGAAAAAAAGTATTGTATCCCTTAATTATATAAAGTTCACTTTAATCAGTTAATTCCCATATCCTACAAAATTTAAATTCCAGTCTGAACCCCAGTCACTAACAGGATTGCGCTAATTGCTAAGCTAATCGTGTTGCCAACGTAATTAACCTCCCCCCCCACCATTACAGATAGAGCCTTACTAATATACTAATAAAGACTCTTAATGGGCAGAGTCGCCCCAGAAGCATCGGCCGGATCTTCATCCTGGGCGACACCATTTTATTCAAATACAACTTTATTCAAACAGCTGCTGTAGGCGAAGAGCAACCAGGGAGCTCCACTAGCTGAACGTTTGCTCCCATCTTAACCAAAGGGTTGTGTAGGTCTTCAGAAAACATTTATTTTTTCACAATTAAAACTTTTTTCTAATTGCTCTTTATTTTCTAAAAAAAATTCCACATTTATTTCCTTGATTTTTTGCCGTTTGCTTGAATTCTGGACACCAGAGATTTTACTGTATTTTCAAATTTCTCCCCATTTATAAAATAGTCTGCCCATTTTTGTCTTTCACCGTGTGAGGTTGTATTCATCTGCTCTGTACTTCTTCTTCTTTGGCTTGGCTTCACGGACGAAGATTTATGGAGGGGGGGTAAATGTCCAAGTCAGCTGCAGGCTCGTTTGTGGCTGACAAGTCTGATGCGGGACAAGCAGACACAGTTGCAGGGGAAAATTGGTGGGTTGGGTGTTGGGTGTTGGGTTTTTCCTCCTTTGCCTTTTGTCAGTGAGGTGGGCTCTGCGGTCTTCTTCAAAGGAGGTTGCTGCCCGCCGAACTGTGAGGCGCCAAGATGCACGGTTTGAGGCGAGATCAGCCCACTGGCGGTGGTCAATGTGGCAGGCACCAAGAGATTTCTTTAGGCAGTCCTCATACCTCTTCTTTGGTGCACCTCTGTCACGGTGGCCAGTGGAGAGCTCGCCATATAACACGATCTTGGGAAGGCGATGGTCCTCCATTCTGGAGACGTGACCCACCCAGCGCAGCTGGATCTTCAGCAGCGTGGACTCGATGCTGTCGGCCTCTGCCATCTCGAGTACTTTGACGTTAGGGATGAAAGCGCTCCAGTGAATGTTGAGGATGGAGCGGAGACAGCGCTGATGGAAGCGTTCTAGGAGCCGTAGGTGATGCCGGTAGAGGACCCATGATTCGGAGCCAAACAGGAGTGTGGGTAGGACAACGGCTCTGTACTTAATGACACATTATCCACCCAGAACAGCTAATTCTCAATCCGATACCTTCAAAAACTTCTAATGATCCGTATAAAACGCCCCCCCTCCCCCTTCCGTATAAAACGCCCCCCCTCCCCCTTCCGTATAAAACGCCCCCCCTCCCCCTTCCGTATAAAACGCCCCCCCTCCCCCTTCCGTATAAAACGCCCCCCCCTCCCCCTTCCGTATAAAACGCCCCCCCTCCCCCTTCCGTATAAAACGCCCCCCTCCCCCTTCCGTATAAAACGCCCCCCTCCCCCTTCCGTATAAAACGCCCCCTCCCCCTTCCGTATAAAACGCCCCCTCCCCCTTCCGTATAAAACGCCCCCCCTCCCCCTTCCGTATAAAACGCCCCCCTCCCCCTTCCGTATAAAACGCCCCCCCCCCCCCCACAACCGTATCATTATCTCGGTATCAGCTCAACCTCATTCACTTAGTCTTCACGGAGACAAATGCAGCCACCGGGGAAAAAAAAATCACTGACAAGACCCACATTTCTCCCAGACCAACAACAAACCAACATACAATTCAAGCAGTTTTCCACTGAAATTCAATGGTTCAAATTTAATTCATGGGTGGTATTCAGTCTGCAGTCTTCTCCAAATTTGCAAAACATGGGGTGCACAGTGTACAGTTTCAATTCCTTTTTTACCCATTACTTGTTCAATTTCATTACCATTTATATCTTACTGAACACACAGCAATGCAGAAGTCGGAGTAAGACACAAAAATCTGCAGACAGCACGAATGAAGTAAAATTACTCCAAGTGAGGTCTCACCAGGGCCTAATAAAGGCTCAACATCACATCTGTTATTCTATTCCTCTTGAAACGAATGCCAGTCTTCACCACCAACTCAACCTCCCGATTCATTCCGCACAAGGAGTTCCAGATCTCTTTGCATCAGTTACAATCAAATCCACTGTATCTAGCATCTTCAGGGATTGCAGATGCCAGATAAGCAAATTTTCCACACTCTCTTTCAATACCTAATACACCAGCATTAAGAATAAACAGTTTAAAAAAAAAAATGGTGCAAAATGTAAAGTAATTTGAAAAATAATCAGTATTGTGGTCCTTAACTATGCGAAGTTCACTTTAATCAGGTAATTCTTGTAACTTAAAAATGTTAAATTTGAACCCCACTTGCGGGCAATGCTGGAGAAACTCAGCAGGTCGGACAGGGTAGTTTATGTAGCAAAGATAAAGAAGCACAAACAATGTTGATCAAGGTATGAGCAAAATGAACATTCCGGTGCCCATCTAGATTTTGGACAGAGTAGATGTGAAAGTTTCCCTTGGTGGGTGAATCCAGGGCAAGAGGCCACAGTCTTAGAATGAGAAAGTTCCCATTTAAAACAGATGAGGAGAATTTTTTTTTAAGCCAGAGGGTCGAGGATTTGTGGAATTAGTTGTGGAGGCCTGATCATTGGGGAAGTTTAAGGAGAAGGATTGATTAGGTATCTAACTAGAATCAGGATTTATTGTCATGAACAAGTCAAGAAATTCAGTTTTGCAGCAGCGTTCTAGTGTAAACCACCTTACTGTAAAATAACAAAATAAAACAATAATAGTGTACGAAAATTGAGGCAGTGTCTTTGGTTCATTGATCATTCAGGAATCTGATGGCAGTGGGGAAGAGGCCGTCCTTGTGCCGCTGAGGGCTCGTCTTTAGGCTCCTGTACCTTTTCCCCATGGTCGCAGAGTGAAGAAGGCACAGCCTGGATGGTGGGATCTTTGAGGATAGAGGTTGCTTTTTTTAAAGACACCACCTCATGTAGATGTCCTCGATGGTGTGAAGTCTGGCGCTGAGTTAACAACCCTCTGAAGTTTATTCTTGTCATGAGAGTTGGTGCCTCTGTACCAGGTAGTGATGCAACCGGCCAGAATGCTCTCCACCTGCAAATGCTTAGTCAGGATATCAGGGAATACCCTATCAAAGTCAGGGTATCGAGAGATGTGGGGAAAAGTCTGGAATTTGAAACTAGATGTGAGAACTGTTTAGCTCAGGGTGGATTGGCAGAGCAGACTCGATGGGCCAAATGGCCGATTTCTGTTCCTTTATCTTGTGCTAATAAACTCTTCTCGGCTGTCTATTGGAGACTGGAGTTCCCAATTCCCCCCCCTCCCCCCCAATCATTTGCTTTCAGATTTGAAAAACAATCTTTAATTTAGTAGCCCCCTTTGACTATCGAGTGCCCATCCCCATCATTAGGTCCAAAAGTGAATTTGCTTGCCCAAGGAAGAGACTTCCTCTGCCCTATATAGAGATGTGCAACAGTTAAGGAAGACATACCCAGCACCTGGGCTGCACACCGTGAATCAAGTGTGATAGAAATCTAAAATTCCATCCCATATCATTAATGGGGAAAGTGCCCTTCACTCAAGGTCCTTGATTCACCATTTTCTTGGGTAAGCTGTTGGAAGCAGTCTATACCACGATTAAAGGTCATGGTTTATCTTTACCTATTTGATACCAATATCCCGTAAGTGTTAAAAGTTGACCTCATAATAGATGACACGAGGAAGTCTACAGGAGGGAGATAGATCAGCTCATTGAGACAAGGTTGCACTCAACATTAGCAAGACTGAGGAGCTGATTGTGGAGTCAGCAATGAAAAAGGGTTAAGAATTCCTGGGTGTCAGCATCTCAGAGGGACGGTCCTGGAGCCTCCGTGTTGATGCATTCACGAACGAGGATCATACTTCGTGAGGATTTTGAGGAGATTTGCGACGTTACCGAAGACAATTTCTACAGGTGTATCGTGGAGAGCATTCTGGCTGGTTGCATCACTGCCTGGCATGGAGGTGCCAATGCACAGGACAAGAAAAGAAACTACAGAGAGTTATATGCTTGACCAGCACCATCTCGGGCATCAGTCTCCACTCCATCAAGGAAGTCTACAAGAGGCGGGATATCAAGAAAGCAGCCTCTAACCTCAAGGACTCCCACCACCCAGACCATGCCCTCTTCTCACTGCTACCATCAGGAAGGAGGTGAGCCTGAAGACAAACACCCAGGGGCACAAAGAAGCTTCTTCCCCTCTACCATCAGATTCCTCAATGGACAATGAACCAGATACGGCCTCACCTTCTCCTATTTTTGAATTAATTGATTGATTTTTAAATGTAAATTTATAACAATTTTACACCTGTGATACTGTTGCAAAACAACAAATTTTGTGACATGTACATAACACTAAATTCTGATTCAACCTTTAATGTATAATCTAGGACTGAGCAAAGTTTCCTGCTGTGGACAAATCCCAAGAATAAAGGCTTATGGCTTGTGAGGTACAGAAGGGTTAGATTGTTGTGGAGTAGGTTTACATCGATTGGCAAAAGACTCACTTTACCTTGGTGTTAAATGCCTGAACCTCATCCCAAGACAACAGTCGTCACTTTGGCACTTGATATTGTGCCATCCCATATATTCCTTAAGAAAAAATATCAAACCCTCCCTACTCCATAACCCTCTTTTTTTTCCATCCACGTGCCCTAATGTTTCAGCCTCCACCACCATCCCTGGCAAGGTATTCCAGGCCCCCACAACAATCCCTGGCAAGGTATCCCAGGCCCCCACAACCATCCCTGGCAAGGTATTCCAGTCACCCACAACCATCCCTGGCAAGGTATTCCAGGCCCCCACAACTCTCTGTGTAAAAAAAAAACCTACCCCTGACGTCTCCTCTAAATGTCCCTTCCTTCACTTTATACACACAAAGTGTTTGCTGATCCTGCCCTGGGAAACAGGTGCCTCTCAGAATCTTGTAGACTTCTGTTAAGCTTCCTCTCATCCCTCAACACTCCAACAACAAAAGTCCCAGCTCTGCTAACTTTGCCTTATAAGGCTTATTTTCCAATCCAGGCAACATCCTGGTAAATCTCCTCTGCCCCCTCTCCATAGCTTCCACATCCTTCCTGTAATGAACACAACACTCTAAGTGTGGTCTCACCAGAAATTTGTAGAGTTGCAACACGACCTCTCTGCTCTTAAACTCAATCCCCCCCATTAATGAAGCCCAAAATCCCATAGGCCTTAACTGAACTAGTTAACCTGTACCATGACCTTGGGGGATGTATGGATTTGAATTCCAAGTTTCTTCTGTACATTCATACTCTTAAGTAACTGACCATTAATACTGTACTCAGCCTTCTGGTTTGTCCT
Organism: Narcine bancroftii; assembly: GCF_036971445.1. NCBI lineage: Eukaryota > Metazoa > Chordata > Chondrichthyes > Torpediniformes > Narcinidae > Narcine > Narcine bancroftii. The sequence goes on from NC_091473.1 coordinate 253,462,941, forward strand.
TCCAAAGTGCATCACCTCATACAGATTATGTAGATTGAAATCCATCTGCCACTTCTCTGTCCAACTCTAAATCCTGTCTACATACTCTTGTAACCTTCGACAGCCTTCAGCTCCATCCACAACTCCTCTAACCTTTGTCCAGACAAAGGAAACAACCTGTCAGCATTGTTCCCTGAATTTGGTAAAGATTCCATTATTGGAACGTAATACGTCATTTAGAATATAACATTTGTGAAAACCTTTAACTTAATCTATGGTAAGGAAAACAGAGAGTTGCCACTTTGTCCAGTGCCCCTCACAGAAATGAGGCCCCAGTGAGGAACAAACTCATGACCCCTGGTTGACAAGACCAGTGCTCTAACCACTGAGCTATTGGAGCCTCTGGTTGGTATTGGCCAACCTTGCACCAACCTACACAAATTTGTAGGGATTAATTTTCCCTACAAATTAATCTGGTGCATCTAAGTGCATGGTCTTCAAGATAAAGTGAATGGTCACAGACTACTCATAGATTTAAGTTCAGAGGGTAATTTTTAAAAAAACAGACACAGCAGGGTAACAGACTAATTCGGCCCTACAAGTCCATGCCACCCAATTTACACCCTATTAACCTACAACCCAGTGCATTTTTGAAGGGTGGGAGGAAGCCGGAGACCCCAGGGAAATCCCCCACAGACACGGGGAGAACACAAACTCCTTACAGACAGCCCAGGGCCCAATCACTGGCGCTGTAAAGGCATTGCACTAACCACTACACCAACCCTGCCACCCTAATGTTTTTGTAATATTTTAACATTATTTTAATAATAACGTGAGGGCAATGCTTTTCGTAAATCTGTGGGCTGCTGGCAACTGCAGTCAAAGGACTCACACCAGGCCGAGGACTGGTCGAAGGGGTAACAGGAATTGGAATCAGGAGATGAGAGGCTGCTGGTGGCTTCCTGGTCACATCGGTGGGGGGGGGGGGGGGGGGGGGGGGGTGCATCTGTCGCTCGGGTCATGGATGGTTTGGACTGAAGGCTGCATGAGCGCTGGAGGCGAATCCACAGACACTCAATGACTCTGGCGGGGGGTTTGGGGGGAAGACACACTTTTATTTTTCTTCCTCTGGCTGTAAGGGGTGCCGGGCAATGTTTGCTGACAGCGAATCTTTGTCTGCCTTATGGCAGACAACAGGAAATTTCGTGCGAAATCACATTTTATTCATTACATGAAAATAAAATGAACAAAACAGAAATGGGGGAGGAACTCAGCAGGTCTCGCGACACCCATTGGAGGTAAAGATATATTACTGACATTTTGGGCCTGAGCCCTTCTTTAGGGTAAAAGTAAACTGCAGACAGGCACCTAATTAAAAGGAGGAGTCCAGACCCACAGACAAAATGAACATGCTCGCTGCTCCCCATTCGCATAGAAATCTCTTCTCAGGTGACGTTTCTCACTCAGAGGTAGGGCCAGATTAAGGCCAACTAATGTCCTAAGCACAGCCCAACAATGGTTCCCCCCCACCCCAACCCTTCCATTGTCTAACTGGCAAGACATTAACATTCGATAAGTGCTGAATGTGAAATAACAGATTAAATATTCTGTTTTCTTCTTGGTCGAGTCCCACATCTACATTAAATACAACTTGTATATGGATTTTAAAAATTTTTTGTGGGGGCCTTCTTTTTGTAGGGCCCTAGTTCAGCTGCACCATGGAAAATCCAGCACTGGGAAAAACTCTGTGGTGCCCCCTTTTCATGGTCCCCGAAGCTCGTGCTTATTTTGCTTAATGGTCAATCCAGGCCTGTTCAGAGAGCAGTTCATATCTGGAATGAGCTGCCAGAGGAAGCTGTGGATGTAGATGATTCCTTCGGTGAGTGAATCAAGGACAAGGGGACACCGTCTTAAAATTAGAAGTTATCCACTCAAAACAGAGATGAGGAAGAACTTCTCTAGTCAGGGGGTCGTGGATCTGTGGAACTCACTACCGCACACAGAGGTGGGGGCCAGATCACTGGGAGAGTTTAAGCGGGAAATTGATAAGTATCTAATTGGTCGGGGTATCCGGGGATGTGGGGAAAAGGCTGGCAATTGGAACTAGGTGTGAGTATAGTTCAGCTTAGGGTAGAGTCGCGGAACAGTCTCGATGGGCCAAGTGGCCTACTTCTGTTCCTTTATCTTGTGATTGTGTGATCTTGTGAACCAATCAGGACCAATTGATGTTTTGGGCAGAAATACTGTATGGACAGGAAGGGTTTTTGAAGGGGTATGGGCCAAATGCAGGAGTTTCCCAGAATGCCCACTTGGTCAGCATGGATGTTGGGCCGAAGGGCCTGTTCCATGCTGTTGAGAGTCAGAGAGTGGATATTTGGATGTTTCCAATGATGGGAAAATCCAGAACCCGGGGCCATGGTTTGAGGATAATAGGCAAACCATTTAGGACCGAGATGAGGAGGAATTTCTTGACCCAGAGGGTGGTGAATCTGTGGAATTCATTGCCACAGAGGGCAGTAGAGGCAGGTTCATTAAATCTATTTAAGAGGGAATTAGATCTATTTCTTCAGTATAAGGGTATTAAAGGTTATGGAGAGAAGGCGGGGACGGGGTACTGAACTTTAAGATCAGCCATGATCTCGTTGAATGGCGGAGCAGGCTCGAAGGGTCAAATGACCTACTCCTGCTCCTGTCTTCTATGTTTCTATAATGGAGAGAGATGGGAGCCATGCGGAAAGAGGATGGCATACTCTCCAATCATTCTGCCTGAGGCGCAAATTTAGAGGTACCACCACACTGCACTGATAAATAAATCCCAGGAGGCTGGCTTATCTCTACATTATCCAAAGTACACTTGACTTCTGCCTGAGGCGATTATAAAAGTTGTTGAAAGTTGGAAGGCGAATCTGTCACACACGACAAGGAGTGCACTTGATAAGAACAGCCAAGTAACTGCAGTGCCTTTTTATGGATGGCGAACACTGTGGCTGTACAAGACACTCAGCAATTTCAGGTAACGACCACGCTAGTTCACAAGAATTTTTCAAAGGATGCTTAAACCTGAAGAAATTAATTGGGATGGTTTTATCCTAAGTCATTTTGAAAACAAGTCCAGTCGATTGATGCATATGGGAAAATTAGTCACTTAAACATGCAATGAACGGAGAAAAAAATTAAATGAGCAAACAACATACCAAGCACTTGGCTGCTTCACCCAGTCTTTCCACATCCCTCCAACCCCAACTTCTCGGCCTTGAACCGTCATTTCTTTCACAGATGCTGATGGGATTTGTTGTACATTTCCAGCATTTCATTGCACTAAATCTAATGAGCACTAAAGCTGATTTATTGAATTCCCTGATCCTTTCTGTATTTAGGATTACACATTTTCTCATTAATTTAATAAATTAAACGCCTCCTGTGCAACTCCACCCAATTGAATTGCTGTTTAGATTAATTCCCTTTGGTTACCATCAGTTGAAGTACAGATTGGACCAGATGGAGCCAAAGGGAGGGTGGGGGGGGGGGGTGGGGAAGAGAGAAATAATCCATCAGGGAAATGTATGAGGGAGAGGGTCTCCCCCGTTTGCCAACATCTGGCAGCCATTCCAGATGCGGACCACCCTCTGAGCAAACAAGTTGCCCCTCAGGTCCCTCTTTGTCTTAAACCTGTGGCCTCTAGTTCTAGAGCTGGGACAAAGACCTTCTTATTCACTTAATCTGCACCTCAAGTTCAGCTGCCCATCCACGTCTTTTTGGGTGGGAGAGGCCAGGTGTTTGCAAGGCATTGGGATTAAGGTATTTTAACTGTATACACTGCACACAGCTAGGCCAACAATTTGAGAATAACGATTCTGTTACTTGGCTGAACCTATGAAAAGCCCATTTGCTGCTGCTCAGACGACTCTGGATCATTTCATTTTTCCCTCTCGCATCCTGTTACAGAGCTTCTCCAATCCCCCTGCATTTTAAACAATATTCATCGCTCCATTTCCCAGTTCAGATGACAGGTAATTTAATCGGAAACTTTTGCACCTTCCCCTCTCTCAAATACTTGGGCCCAGACTTAAGCATTTACAAAATTCCAGGTGATATTTACACTCTCTTCAACATTTTGCTCATTGACAAAACTTATTCGGAACAATTGATCAACCCCACAGCCACTCAATATCTGCAGGACAAAGATTAGGTGGCAAAGTGATACCATTTTCACAGAGACTTTAATCTCCAAGCAGAGTGGGCAAATCGTTTCGGCCAAATTTGTTCGGGGACGTATTAATACAATACACATGGGATAATTTCTTGGAACAATGCGTCATCAAGCCAACGGGGAGTTTTTTGGATCCTGCTTTGCATAATAAGGTGAGGTTAATTACCAATGTCACATGAAGGAATCCTCAAGGGAAAACAGATATTAATGCTATGGAATTTTGTATGCTGTTTGAGAAAAATAATTCAGTCAAAGCCAATAGCATCATTATTACTCATTATGATTATATAGATGTTGACTAGGAGATTGGAAAATTAGATTTAAAAGATTGTCCACAGATAAACAATGATGAGCATTTAAAGTAAAATTTCCTGTGCCCAATCTACCAGGAAATAGAACATCAGCATAAAAATTGATCTAGTCCTTAAAATCGCCTGGTATCTGGCATCTCTGGGATTGGTAGGTGCCGAATAAGTGAATTTTCCAGTTGCCTGAGATTGTGTGTTGCATGATTGGCGGGGTGAACCAATTTTAAACTTCCATATTTTTGACCTATTTGTTTTCCACAATTTTTTTTTTGTCGGTTGCTTGAATTCTGGGTAACAGGTGTTTTTACTGTATTCCTCAATAGGATGAGAGTAAATGAAGAGCCTTATAACTTTGCTGATTGTCAACAATTGAAGAGTTTAAGGAAATGCAGGCTCCATGAGGGGGAAGATGAATTGAAATTAGTTTAGGACAGTACTCCCCAAACATTTTCTTTCTACTCACACACCTCCTTAACCAATCCCTTACTAACCACAGAGCATCTCTGGCATCCTATGTCACAAGTGCTCGGTGGTTAGCAAGGGATTGGTTAAGGTGACGTGTCAGTAGAATAAAAAATGGCTTAGGAAGTTGCGTCACATGCACCTTACCTTCTACTGGAGAAGTCTTTAATCTTCGGCAGATGTCCTGGACATCACCGTAAGTTTCGTGGATTTTATTGACGGCTTCTCCGGATCGTAGTTCCATGAGGGAACGCAGATCTCCAACTGTGCAGCCAAATTCACCCTCATGGCTGCCCTCTGCAAAGGAATTGCCAGGGTGGTGGCCTGAAGCATTATTAGTCATTTTTGTCCTCGGAAATTAAGACGCGCAAGTAGAAGTTTGGAAATATCCACGGTAGGGACCAACCAGTCAACCAAGGTTCGCAGATTTTGGATTGGTTTTGTGTTTCTTGGTAGCAACAAAACCATCAGCAGAGGTGAACTTCCCCAAATGAAGATATCTTAAGCATGTCCATGTTACAGGAACACCAGGCTAGCAGTAACCAAAGAGCTTCTGCACTTCCATTCTTTGTACCAAGAAGCTTCTGAGGAAAGTCTGAAAGAAAGAGTGAAACAGGTTAGTAAAACACGAAAGTCAGCAGACACCCTGGTTGAAGCAAAACCACAATGCTGGAGAAACTCAATGAACTTTATATAGCAAAGCTAAAGATACAGAACCAACATTTTGGGCTTGAGCCCTTCATCAAGGTACAGGTACGAAGGGGGTGAAGGTTAATTCTGTATCTTTAGCTTCGCTATATAAAGGTCACTCTTTGACCTGCTGAGTTTCTCCAGTATTGTGTTTTTTTTACTTTAGTGAAACATGTTAAGATTGTTGACAGGTTGCTCTTTAGAGACAACGCGAGGTTGAACACTTGAGAAATACAAGCACGAGCCTTCTGCAAGAACACAAGAAACAGCAATAGGATAGGCCATCCAGCCCGTCGAGCCTGCTCCACCATTCACTGAGATCACGACTGATCTGGCCGTGGACTCAGCTCCACCTACCTGCTTATTCCCCATGATTCCCTTACTGTGTCTTAAACGTGGCCCCTGGAACCCACTTTCCCCTTCCGCAAGATCAAGGCTTCTTTGCAAATCAGGCAGCGTCTGTGGAAAGCAAAAGACGGTCAACGTTTTGGGTTGGAAAACCTTTCATCAGTAATACTCCTAATGAAGGGTGTTCAAACCCAAATGTCAACTCATGAAGCACCAGCCAGTCCAGAGCACCCTGAAGATGGTCTCATCAGAGATTTGTAGAGCTGCAACATGACCTCTGGACTCTTGAACTCAATCCCTCAACTAATGAAGCCCAGCGTCTCATAGACCTTCTTAACTATCCTATCAACCTTGAGAGAGGTATGGATTTTGACCCCCAAGGTGCCTGTTCTTCCACACTGTTAAGTATCCGATCATTAACCCTCCACTCAGGTTTGACCTTCCAAAATGCATCAAGGTTGTGACATTTACATTTAAAAAAAAAACACAAAGCAATGCTGGAGGAACTCAGCTGGTCTCGCAGCGTCCATATGTGAAAATATATCACTGACGTTTCAGGCCTGAGCCCTCCTTCAAGATATAAGCAAAAAGTAGGCAAGCATCTTAATTAAAGACTGGAGAAAGGTTCGGGGGGGGGGGGGAGGAGTTCAGACCAAGAGCCAATGGGCATTAATTGGATATGACAAGAGGAAAGGATTTTGTACGCTGTGAGACCGGCTGAGTTCCTCCAGCATTTTTACAAAAATTTCAGCGTCTGCAGTCTTCCATGTTTCACTCCATGATAGTTACAGAAACATGATTCGAGACGAGCGTAAATGCTGAAAGGAAAATAATGTTTTTTCCCTCTCTAGCTCCACCAGCTCAATTGCTTAAGCCCTTTGTTCTCTTCCAGTTTATCATTTGCCAAAACGAACAAGCTGGTTTAAATACGATGAAAGAAACTTGTAATGTTTGCCAGGCAGCTGCATTATTTAATGCAACACCAACAACTCAGAAGGAAACCTGGTTTGAGAAAGAATTTGTGGGTGTAGCACAGACAGGACATGCCAGCCATTCGCAGAGAACTGGAATTAAGCAGCTTCTGCAACTGAATGGAAAAGGCTTGGAAGATATGCGGCCCAAAAGCAGGCTTGTGGCAATTTTAGATGCACCATCACGATTGGAACACAAGTTCAACGTTTGTCGCGATTGGAACACAAGTTCAACGTTCGTCGCGATTGGAACACAAGTTCAACGTTCGTCGCGATTGGAACACAAGTTCAACGTTCGTCGCGATTGGAACACAAGTTCAACGTTCGTCGCGATTGGAACACAAGTTCAACGTTCGTCGCGATTGGAACACAAGTTCAACGTTCGTCGCGATTGGAACACAAGTTCAACGTTCGTCGCGATTGGAACACAAGTTCAACGTTCGTCGCGATTGGAACACAAGTTCAACGTTCGTCGCGATTGGAACACAAGTTCAACGTTCGTCGCGATTGGAACACAAGTTCAACGTTCGTCGCGATTGGAACACAAGTTCAACGTTCGTCGCGATTGGAACACAAGTTCAACGTTCGTCGCGATTGGAACACAAGTTCAACGTTCGTCGCGATTGGAACACAAGTTCAACGTTCGTCGCGATTGGAACACAAGTTCAACGTTCGTCGCGATTGGAACACAAGTTCAACGTTCGTCGCGATTGGAACACAAGTTCAACGTTCGTCGCGATTGGAACACAAGTTCAACGTTCGTCGCGATTGGAACACAAGTTCAACGTTCGTCGCGATTAGAACACAAGTTCAACGTTTGTCGCGATTGGAACACAAGTTCAATGTTCATCGCAATACAATTCAAAATTGAAGTGGCCACAGCACAATCTTCTAAAGAATTCAGAGATCGTAATACTGACTGATGCCCCTACCACCTGACAGTGGCCATCTTAGCGCAATGCTATTACAGCGCCAGCGACCTGGGATTTAATCTGGCACTGTCTGCAAGGAGTTTGCACATTCTCCCTGTGACCTGTGTGGGTTTCCTCCGGGTATCAAAGTTCAAAGTCAACCTTTTGATTTATTGTCTGAGTACATACATGACATCACATATAGCCCCGAGATTCTTTTTTAAAAAAGTAAAATGCTGGAGAAACCCAGCTGGTCAAACAGTGCACTTTATGAAGCAAAGATTTGGGCTTGAGCCCTTCATCAAGATACCTTGATGAAAGGTGAAGCCCAAAACGTTGGTTCTCTATCACAAAGTCCACAGTTTGACCTGCTGAGTTTTTCCAGCATCGTGTTTTTACGTCAACCACGGTGGTTTTACTCCTGAGATTCTTTTCCCTGTGGGCCAGGCAGAATATCTACTTATCAGTGGTGCAAAAAATTGTACTTGCCTAAACTGTTGAGAGAAACAAAAGCAAACAACATATAAACAAACTGACTGCAATTCAGAAAATAAATATTCAGTAAAATTTATGTACGTGGTAAGAGTCCTGAAAGGAGCAAGGGATTGCTTAAGGTGGGATGTGGGTGGGAAGACAAAGTTTGAAAACTACTGTTTTAATCATCCCTCATTGACTCGTTATGTGCACGGTTTCATAACTCCAAAGGAAATGACCATTTTTCTCAAGCAAAATGTTTCAGTAACAATTGGGTCTAGAGCAGTGATTCTCAACCTTCCCTTCCCACTCACATCCCACCTTAAGCAATCCCTTACTAATCACAGAGAACCAATGGCCTAGGGATTAAAGTGGGATGTGGGTGGGAAGGAAAAGGTTGAGAACCACTGCTCTGCTGCATCCTTGAGCAGAGAATTCCACAGATTCAATCCTCTCTGGATTCCTCCTTAGCTCCATGTCCCATATATTTTTGTTTAATTTTAGAGATACAGCACAGTAACAGGGCCTTCCAGCCAACGAGCCTTTCCTGCCCAATTAACCTCCAAACCACGAATGTTTTTGGAGGGTGGGAGGAAACTGGATCACCCAGGAGAAACCTACACAGACACGGGAGAATGAACCAACTCCTTACAGACAGCACGGTTTACGAACCGCTGTAATAGCGCTAAGTGCTATGCTATGCTAATTCTGCCACCCTAAACCTGAGGCCATGTTAATATCAACGATCTCGATGATAATATGGAGGCCTATGGCCTGGGTGCAGGTCAGTGGGACTGGACAAAAAAATGGTTTGGCACCACTGTGCTGTAAAGTTATACAGTTTTATGTTCCCCACTTCGAACTGCAGTCCAAATTCAGGCAAATGGGACAAGCCCAGAATGCCAACTTGGTCAGCACTGACATGCTGGGCTGAAGGGCCTGTTTTTGTGCTGTATGGCTCCTCGAAACAGCAAGAGGACTTTCACCACACGGACTCCAATGGTTCAAAACTTGCCACTGCCTTTTCAAATTGAGCAGAAATGGGCGATAAATGTCAACTTCTGAACAATACTCAAAACCACGTTATATATAAAAATAACTGACAAAGAAATGGAAAGGTTATTGTTCAGTGATAATAAATCTCTAACTGCAGTTTTGGACGCAATAACTGCAGCATTATAGCCACAACACAGAAAGCACTTTGGCTCTTCTAATCTGTGCCGAAACATTATTCTGCCATGTCCCACCTTCTCCTGTACCTAGACCAATCTGCTCCTGCCAATGTACCTGTCCTAATTTTCTTAGATGTCAAAATCGAGCCCAGATTCACCAATTCAGCTGGAAGCTCGTTCCACACTCCCATCACCCTCATAGGACGCTACAGCACAGTACAGGTCTTTGGCCCTCAATGTTGCGACACCCCATAACCCCTCCCTAACCCGTAACCCTCTATTTTTCTTCCATCCATGTGGCTGTCTAAGAGTCTCTTCTATGCCCTAGTGTTCCAGCCTTCACCACCAGGCCCCCACCACTCTCTATGTAACTCTCATGTTCCCTTTAAACTTCTCACCTTGCACCCTTAACCCATGTCCTCTCATTTTAATCTCTCCCAACCTTGGTGGAGAAAAAAGACAAGAGATAACTGAAAATACAAGGAACAGCATTTAAAAAAAAAGCACTTTAATTACATTTCTTGCCTCCTTCCCCCTTCTACACAAATAGTAAACAACTCAGGTTTCACTTAGTTAAAATTGTTCCTTCTTATTGGGCAGGTTTTATTCCTGAATTAAAATACATCTCTGTTCTGAAACCTCAAAGCTATATATACACATCGTGAGAAAAAAATCAATGTATCTGAACCAGAACACATTTGAGTTCAACAGCTAAATAAATGAAGCGCTCATCACTTACCACTTTACCCCAACACACCAGCAACTGTTTCTCAAGCCATCAGAACACACAAGACTTCAAACTCTGCCAAAGTTTAACCAATTCCCAGAGAAATAGACAAAAATCTAATTGAACAAATGAAGTTTTCTACAGTCGAGCCACATCGTGCTTAGCACAATGCAAAAGGTTCTCTGCGAGCAGTCCAAGACCTCTCTAACATTCATTAGGTATGCAAGGAGAACAATTTACATGGTGCAGGTCATTGGGACTAGGCAAAAAAAAAAGACTAGAACGGCTGAAGGGGCCTGCTTCTGTGCTGTAATTAGCCCCAAGTATATCATTGTTAAGAAGCCTGATGGCTGCAGGGAAGAAACCGTCTTTAAGCCTGTTGGTGCACATGCTTACACTTGAGCCTTCCTGTCCGGGGGTGTGATGGGCCCGTCAGTTGCCTCTCCCAGGCAGCAGGAGATGTGGATGGAGTCTATGGAGAAAACGGAGATTTGCTGATGCTCTGAGCTGCATTACCCGCCTGCTGCAGCTTCTTCCGATCTTCAGCAGAGCAGCTCCCGTCGCTCGCCGTGTTGCACCCAGTACGGTACACCTGAGTGTGGTAGATACCTACTTTGTAAGGAAGGGGTGAAAATTTTCAGGGGGGAGGGCATAATCTTATTGAAAGTGGAAAAGCCAAGCAGCTGCCTGCTGACACAAAGAGGGACATCTTCATTCAGGGACTGGCTGACCTTGGCAATTCTTTATCCTGGAGTGATAGGGAAGCTCTTTCAAAGGAGAGATGATGGAGTTCAGGATAGTGGGGGGGGGAAATAAATCAAGGGGTATGCCAAGTTTCAGAATTAGAATTTACTGTCACGTACACATCACTGAGTTCACCGCTGTTCCTGCTGTGTCCGCATGGGCTTTCCCCTGGCGCTCTGATTTCCTTCCATCCTTCAAGATGTGTGGGATTGTAGGTTAATTTGCTGCCCTTCTCTTGTACGTTTCTGAGAGTTAAACTTTATCGTTGGTTGTTATGTCTATCTCTTTCATAATGGACTAATTCTCACAAGCCCATGTTCCCACTTCACCAGTGTAATGGGCTCGTGGGCCAGAAGGGCCCGTAACTGGGCTGCAGGCCCAATTTAAAATTTAATTTGAAACCATGAGCGTAATTCCCGAAATGATTTGCGACTAAAAGAAACTTCCCATTTTTCAATAATGAATTTTGACTAATTAACGTATCTTCAAGGGACAGGAGATGATGTGCTGGCAATAAACTCAACTGGGATGAATATTTCCACCCCCCCCCCACATTATTTTATTTTTGCACAAGTTTAAGCACCGTTATGTATCTCCTCTCTGCTCTATTGGGAACAGCTCCTCCCGTATTTATTTTAAATTCCACATCAGATCCCCTCTCCACCTTCATCTGTCTCAAAGAGAACAACCTCCCTTCTCCCCAATTCCAGCCCAATAACATCCCCCCCCCCCCCCCCCCACCTCAACATTTCTGGGAAACATTCAGATGTGTCAAAAGCAACACTTAAAAACAATACAAACAGGGAAATTCAACCATCAATCAGCTGAGGTCTGGGCTTATCCTTCAAGTGCATCTTAAAGCAGTGCAGACAGCAGGTGGAACACAGAAATGGATCCCCGATGCCAACTGCTCAGCCAAAGCAGCGAGCTCACACGCAAGGGGCCGGAGGCAGAGTCAATGACCGGGAACGTCCCCTGGCATCAGCGGCAGATTCACCCATTCTGGAGGCAGTCTCGACACTGCTGCTCCCTGGCCACCTGTCTCGATTTATTATAGCCTCCCTGTGCACCGAAATAAAATTAGAGTTCCTCACTCTTGGACAGAATCTACTCCCTCCCTCCCTCCCTGTTACCGTAACCACCCACACACAGCAGCAATTTCCACCTCAGCTCAGGGAGGCTAAACTTCAAAACCCAAAAACCAACCTACAAGTGTAAAACTGCCCAATGCCCTCAGAGAATCGACTGCGGACTGGGTTTCCCTCAGAATAAAACAGGTGGCATTTCCCCAAAATAAAATGCCACCTTAAAATTTCAAAAATGCAATTACATCTGGTCAGGGATCTTTCACAATCTTCCCCGAGCGATCTCCAATTTGGGAGTGGGAATGTCCACTGGAAACTACTCATGAAAAGGAGAAACGTGCTCATTTCCTTTGTTAGCACAGACTTGGGAATGTGCTTGCAATATAGAAACATGATCTTGTGAGAATGGGAGAGGCCACAGAGCACATTATGATGAAACAGCAACTGATCCCCGTTCAATAAAGTTCAATTCTCAGAGACATGCAAGAGCAGCGTGGCAACTCTGTCAACACCATATATATTTTTTTAAAAAATCAGTGAACCAGGTCCTGCAAATAGCTTTGCCCTAAACAAGACCTCTCAGTCTCCAGTCCTTCTGCTGCTCACACAGACCCAGGAAGAGGCGGGGGGGAGGAAAACGCGAGTTTGCCTGCCCATCTGCTCGGTCTGAGGATTTGTTTAGGTTTGCGCAGTCAGCCATGGGAACGGAGAGGCTGGTCTCAGCTGCCTGGCCCGATGACCGGGTCAGGAAAACCAGACTGCTATTCCCTCCACCCCCCACAACAATGACAGAGACCCACAGGCGTGACAGCAATTTGAGTACACGCCATTCCTTTGGAAAAATAATCCTTCATATTCTAATGGGGTAGGGGCTGGTGGGAACCTCGAATGCATTCACTGATCTTGATGACTGCTGTGAGTGTTCTAGAGGACCTTTGTTCTCCTAGATAAGTACATTAAGATAATGGAAGCACTTATTAACATGGATTATAATGCGCCACCATTACCCCTCGCAGATTAACCGCAAGTTAAACGGATTCCTTCAGTTTTCTTTCATCTGATCCCAATCTAACTGTTTAATCAAGGAGCCCAGTTGCCAGAAGAAAGCAGGGGGGGAAAAAAAGGAGACATTCCTGAGCCCAATAACATTAGCTGGTGCCTCAGGGTGAGCGACAACATCATTTAATGCCCACTGTTCCCATCAACTCTTTACTTACCCCTGTACATGTTTCTTCTCTCTCCACCCTTCCTAAAGGCCTCTTTCCCACCCCCCCCACACCTTCTGTCCAAGATCACCTCCAGCACCCCCCCCCCCCACCCTCCTCTATGCACACAATTTTACCTTTAGTGCAACTCTGCTGCCATGCCAGTGATATGGGTTAAAATCCCGCGCTGCCTGTAAGGGATTTATACGTTCTCCCCATCTCTCTGAGTTTTCCTGGGGGTGGAGGGGGAGAGGAGGGCTTCACATTCCTCCCACCCTTCAAAACATACTGGAGGTGTAGGTCAATTGGGCTGAAAGGGCCCGTTATCGTGCAGTAGGTCTGCATTCAAATATACACATCTGGATGCAAAGTACTTCTTTGCCTGTGAAACGATGGAGCTCCTGGAAGGAGCAAGACAGGCACTATAGAAATGAAAATGGCAGGGGGCCGTCTCCAGTTGAGCCATCGCCAGCTACGGGTCATGGACTACAATTCCAAGTTAATCTGAAACCAAGTCACTTCTCATGTCCCACTCTAAGTTTGGAAGTTGACAGATCACCCCAGATGCAGCAGCATGAACTGTTTTTGTGTGTGATCGAGTCAGATGTGGGAAAACTGCATTACAGATATTAAATGTCTGAAGAGATTTTCTGAACAATGTACTGTATAAAATTTATTTTGAAACATCTTATTTTATAACCAGTGCATGTCTACCAATAAAAGACTTCCAGAGTGAATGAATTACTCCAGTCATCTCATGTTGTGACAATATGAACAATTCTTCATCTGTTATTGATTGTTGAACTGTTTATGGTCACGTGCTGAACGAAATACAGTAAAACGCATTGTTAACCGTTTACTACCAGTGTCCTGAAGCACAACAGTGAAAATGGCACCAATTGCTCTGGACAACAATTCTCTCTTCCTTCCCCCCACTGCCCCCTGCCAAAAGGTTTGCCTCCTGGAAAGAAACTGGGAATAATGACAGCTTCAAGTTGAACACAAGATCATTTCAGACTTTCTTTATCACGTAGGAAGTTGGAGAAACATTTAATTAACTTTCATTGAATTGAGTTTAATCGCATAACGAGGCTGACACGTCGCGTTAGTTCAACTGACCCAAAAATGTTTTACTGCTGATTTTCGTTTGTACTCAGCATCTGATGCCTCTCATGTCAGTGTCCAACAATAGTCAGCCAGTGTTGACGGATTCCAGTTGCTTTGATACCGCATTTCCACGGTCACAATGTTTCGGTGAATCCTTTCACCATATCTTTCAATGACTGCACCAAGATTAGCAGGGAAGACATCCAAGTGCAAGCTCAGAAAATGAATGTTGCGCTTCATGGATTTGTAGGCTCGGTCAACTTAAAATATGGGAAAAATCACAAAAATAGGTTGTAGCTAAAAAACCAGTACGCAATACGGAAATTTTAAAGGTGATTTTCAAGAACAGGAACCCCAAATTTATAAGATACACCCAAAAGTGTTCAGGAAGCAAAATCTTCATTGTCTAGTGTATTGAACCAAAATTTCCTTCCACTGCATTTGAGACAAGTATTTTGTAGAAATTCATTGGGTTTAAACAAAAATCACTCAGCTCTGAAGTTTCCCATTGAATCGAAGGCACATAAGACTTTGCAATAAATCATAACTAAAAACTATCAACTTTCCCATTGGGAGCAGGGGCCAAGAAAAAAGATTAAGAGGGTGTGACAGTAGAATGGTGGAGATCTGATTTATTGGCAGAGGGACACACACGAAATCACATACAACCCTGAGATTCTTTTTCCTGGAGGCCAGGCAGAATCACACTTATTGGTAGTGCAAACAAAAACATGAAAACAAATTTAAAAAACTGTAAACAGATAATGAATGGAAACAAACTGTCTGTGCAATACAAGGAGAATGAAAAAAGTCAATAAAGTGCACGCAAGCCCCTGACTCAATCTGAGGGTGGAGGGAGAGCAGCTGTTCCTGAACCTGGTGGTGCGAGTCTTGTGGCTCCGATCCCTCTTTCCTGACGGCAGCAGCGAGAAGGGCACGTGTGCCGGGTGGGGTGGATCCTTGATGATGGGTGCTACTCTCCGATGGGAGCGATCATCAAGGATCTACACCACCTAGCTGCCAGCAAGGAAGGCAAGTTACCCCACTCTTCTTGGACACCGACCGGTATGATCGACATTTGTTTGAAACAGATGGGTACCACGCCCTGCTGGAGTGAGATATTCAAGATTTCAGTGAATACATTGGTAAGTTGGTCAGCACAGATTTTTAATACTCAGCCAAGAACTACATCTGGGCCAAATGCTTTCCTCAGATTTACTCTGTTGAAGGCAGCTGATCTAGAGACAAGTTCAAATTCCACCACAGTATTTGGGGAGCTTAAATAAAGTAAGTTAAATAAATTTAAATTAATCTGGAATAAAATGTGAACATTAGTATTCATCACATTCATGGTTACAAATAATGAAGTCTCTCAGATTAACCAATACCCTTGAGGCAAGGAATTCAGTTCCAAGCTTATTGAGTATCTCTGAAATGCTTTCCATCGAATCATACACCACAGTACAGGCCCTTCAGCCCATCCTGCCCATGCTGCCATCCTCAGCTAGTCTTATTTGCCATCACTTGGTCCATAGCCTTCTCAGCTCCTCCTAGCCACAATATAGCTGCCCAAATTTATATTTGTACCCACTTTTCCAGCTTCCTCTGGTAGCTCCTTTGAGATACGGAAAGTTGCCCCTCAAGTCCCTCTCACCTTAAAGCTGTTCCCGCCATACATCATAATACACCAATAGCCCCATCGGCCATTCCAGTCCAAATTTTTTTCAATCTTTTTCACATCCCACTTTAAGTAATCCCTATGCCACAGGTGCTCTGTGATTAGTAAGGGATTGCTTAAAGTGGGATGTGGGTGGAAAGAAAGAGTTTCAAAATCACTGTTTTAATCGTCCCTCATTGACTCGTTATGTGCACGGTTTCAGATATCCAAGGAAATGGGCCAATGGCAAATTTCTCAATCAAAATAGTTCAGTAACAATTTGGTCTAGAGCAGTGATTCTCAACCTTCCCTTCCCACTCACAATCCACTTTAAGCCATCCCCTACTAATCACAGAGCACCGATGGCCAAGGAATTACTTAAAGTGGGATGTGAGTGGAAAGAAAAAGGTTGAGAACCACTGGCCTACCCCCACTAACCTGCACCCAGTCCATAAACCTCCATGCATCCCCCATCCATGTAAAGGAAACCACTTTAACCAGTAACATTGACACCCAAAGCGTAAAAAAGTGTTCACTCTAGAATGTGATCTTGGAACTATTTTAATTTCCAGATCTGATACTGGAAATTTTGGATAGTTATTGGGTGTAGAAACATTTACCTCCTCCCCCCCAACCCCCACGCCACAGAAGAACAAGCACACGAGGTGACATTTCAAGGTTAGAGCCAACTTCAGTTACTTGACCTTCATCTTGCAGCTCCTGATGTCATCTGAACTGGCAGATCAGGTTACCATCTTCTCAGATCCTCTCACATATCCATTCTGCTCTATTTCTAGACCGTGCATTTTAGCCAGTGACCATCCTTCTCAGTTTCTCTCCACAATGAATTTATTAATACTGCAGATACCCTAAAGCAACTCCAATAGCTCATTCTGTGAGGGCCAGGGAGCTCAGCTCATGATAGCCCAGCTCATGATAGCCCTTCCAAAACAAACCCCATCAGAAGTCTCCACCTCACCTGCAAGGCAAGGTCCATGTTGGTGGGGACAGTCTCCAAGTGAATCCCTAAAAGGACTACAGATGTTGGAAAATGGGAACAAAAACAGAACAAGGTGCTGGAAACAAGCAGCTTCTGTAGAACAAGATTTAACATTTATGCTTCAGATTAAAAGATCCTTGATCAAGTCATAGGTCTAAGATCAGCAAGTTTGGAGATGTTGTGGACAGCAAAGGTTGTCAAAGCTTGCAGAGGGATCTGGACCAGCTGGAAAAATGGCCGATGGAATTTAATGCAGATATGTGTGAGGTGTTGCATTTTGGAAGGACAAACCAAGAAAGGACACACGTGGTAAATGGTAGGGGACTGGAGTGAGGTAGAACAGAGGGATCTGGGAATACAGATACATAATTCCCTGAAAGTGGTGTCACAGGTGGATAGGGTTGTAAAGAGAACTTTTGGCATGCTGGCCTTCATAAATCAAAGTCCAGGAGTTGGGATGTTATGGTAAAATTGTATAAAACATTGGTGAGGCCAAATTTGGAGGATTGTGTGCAGTTTTGGTCACTCCACTACAGGAAATATATCAATAAGAGAAGGTTCACTAGGATATTTCTGGGACTTCAGGAATGGAGTTGCAAGGAAAGGTTAAACAGGTTAGGAATTAATCCCTGGAGCGTAGAAGAATGAGGGGAGATTTGATAGAGGTATTTAAAATTATGAGGGGGGGTGGACAGAGTAAATGTAAGTCAGCTTTTTCCACTGAGGGGAGGTGAGATACAAACCAGAGGACGTGGATTAAGAGTGAAAGGGGAAAGGTTGAGAGGGTGGGGTATGGAACGAACTGGCAGCTGAAATGGTGAATGCAGGCTCAATTTTAACATTGAAGAAAAATTTGGACAGGTACATGGATGGGAGAGGTATGGAGGGCTACAGACTGGGTGTAGGGGTCAGTGGGACTAGGCAGAAAAGTAGTTCAGAGTAGAAGGGCCTGTTTTCTGTTATCTAATGTCCTATGAGATTGAAGAGGAACCTGAGCAACATTTTCACTCAGAGAGAGGCCCGTATCCAGAACGAGCTGGTAGAGAAAGTGGTAGAGGTAGCAATGATTGCAACACAGACAGATACATATGGAAGGGTTTAGCAGTACAAGGGCAAAATGCGGGGTGGCCATATCAACTTGGTTAGCATGGATGAGCTGCACTGAAGGGCCTGTTCGGTGGTGTCAGACTTTAAATGTTAACACATTCTCTCTCCTCAGATGCTGTCTGTCTGGACCAAGGCTTCTACTATTTTCTGTTGAAGGGAAAAATCCAGGAAAGGGACGGACGTGTAAAGACCGAAGGTGGTCGTTATCCAGGGAGGGCTGGTCGATTCGGGATTGCAGGCCCTGGAGGCCAGCTTTGCCCCACATGTGGGAAAACCATCAGGAGTTTTAGTATCAGGCCATTTTCTTTCCCTCAAACTGCTTCTCATTTCTCAAAAAGACAACTTCCAGCTTTGCTATAACGTCAATATTTTGTTGCATTTTCCCCAGCACCTTTCGCTGTTTTCCGAAGTGAAAACTTGAAGAACAAATCGACTACTGCACAAAAAGGATCGTTTAGGAGATGTGAAATATAGAAACAAAGCCCCAAAAATCCAGCAATACTCACAACAAATAAAGTTTCCAACAAGTCAAACTGTACAAATAAAAGAGAAGTAAAACACAGAAGTCTGCAGGCACTGCGGTTAAAAGTTAGCTGGTCAAACAGTGTATTCAAAGTTATGAGGGGGGAAATAGACAGTAAATGGAGATGGGCTCTTTTCCCTGAGGAGAGGTGAGATACAAACCAGAGGACACGGGTTAAGAGTGAAAGGAGAAAAGTTTAGGGGGAACCATGAAAGGGAACTTCTTCACACAGAGAGTGGTGGGAGTGTGGAATGAGCTGTCAGCTGAAGTGGGGGAACGTGGGTACAATTTAAACATTTAAGAAGAATTTGGATAGGTATGTGGATGGGAGGGGTATGGACTGGGTGCAGGCCAATGGGACTAGGCGGAATAAAGTGGTTCGGCGCAGGCTAGAAGGGCCTGTTTCTGTGCTGTAGTGTTCTATGGTTCAAAGTAGCATCCGTGGAGGGAAGTGAACAACAGCAAATCAAACCTAAGGAAGTAAAATATGAAAATCTGCCAACACTGTGATGAAGGGTTCAAGCCCGAAACGGCGGTTATGTATTTTTACCTTTGCTATATAATGGGACTCTGTTTGGCCTGCTGAGTTTCTCCAGCATTATGTTTTTAAAGTTTCCAACAATCCCACTGAACAAACAGTGTTTGAAAGGAGGAGCATCATTCCTCCAAACACTGGCTTGAACTCGTTTGCAACACCCAAGTTTACACCAGTAACCATTACGAATTCCACCCCCCTCCGTCCTCTTGCCCATTTGGCCCACAACATCTGACCTGACTCTGATGCCAATCTAACCCCATCTGCTGACACATGGTCGATAAACAACCCCCCCCCCCCCCCCCACCATTCCATGTCTGTTCCAGCTAAGAGGCACTTAGCTCGATTGGAGGTTCCATTTTGTTTGAAGTTGTATCCAACTGCCTATTTAATGGGTTACTTCCATTTAATTGTCTTTAATTTGGTTCAACTAAATTAGAAATCTTGTATGCCCAAAATATAGAGAATCCAGTAATTATGCAAAGAAAATTAAAAGGGGCTAACATTCAATCACCACAGCTTCCATTTATTGTTAGAGAAAATTACAAGGACAGCGAGTTTGTAAGAAAATTACCCTTCCACCACCGCGGCCTCTTGCAGAGGACAAAGTGCAGCGACACAAGGAATTAAGTTCAAGTTTACAGTTGTCTGACAGGACATTTATAACCAGACGAAACAGTGCTTCTCCGGACCACAATACATACACACAACGCACAGCACATAATAACCCGTATATTCGTATACATAAAGATACAAATTCAGTAAAAAGCCCCGTTATCAGGAATTCGAGCAAAAGAAATAAAACGCAGAAAATAAATAGGTCAAAAAAAAACAAAGTTCGGTGACACACAAGCAATCTCAAGCAACCAGAAAATTCACTTACCTGGAATCTACTAATCCCTATAGGTGCCAAATACCAGGCGTTTTACTTAAATATTTTGGAAGAATTACGCAGTTACAGGATACTGTTCATCAATCTCACAGGCTGCGGGAAGAAGCCATTTCCTAGCCTGGCAGTCCTAATTTTGAGGCACCTGCATCTCCTTCCTGATGGTAGTGTGTCAAAGATACTGAGTGCTGAATGGAAAGGGTCCTCAGAAGCAACTCCTCTAGAAATTTAGAGCAAGGAGAATGACCCACCGAGCTTGTATCCCAACCAAGAACTCCCAACCAGCCCCCTATCCTTGCTTACACTAACCAGCAATGGCCCAAAGCAGAGAATGCTCAGGAGATCCAAAACCTCTGAAGGAATTCTACTCAATGTTGGTCTTAAATGTCTAACCATCTATCGCACCCACAACCCTTGTTCTCAACTCACCAGCTGCAGGGAACAGAGTCTTGGAATCCCGCCCCCAACCCCCACAGTCTCAGACTCAACGTGAACACTTCTCATTGGCGAACCTCTCCACAAATGATGAACTTAGATGCAAACATTTCCTATGGTTCCCACAGTTACTATCCTTCATTTTGAACAACTCTTTGGGCACATCCCAAGGACAGGAAATCAAATCTCTCCCATTTTAAAAAACAAAGATATTTACTTACAGGCAACTAGCTAAACCACCCAGGTATTATTAGGTTTACAATAGTGATATGCATCCACACAATTCTTAAATAAACACAATACACATCATCTTAGCAGTTACCGAATGCATTTTGCAAAGTTCAAGGCGAGGACTGTTCATATTTTCTTTTGTGATTCAGTTCCAAAATGAGAGAGCAAATTTTAACCCTTTTTCATTTGAGCCATCATTTAAATTTTATTTATGGCATGGTCAAAGACAAATCTGACCATTTAAGCCTGTGCCACCCAATTACACCCAAATTAACCCTGTACGTTTTGAAGGGTGGGAGGAAAGTGAAGGAAACCCAAGCAGACAAACTCCTTACAGACAGCGCCGGATTCAAACCTGGGACTCTATAATCATGTTGATCTAACTGCTACGCCAACCACGCCGTGTGTCGGAAGGAAAATAACTTTGGGTTAAGGAAGGATTTATGTTTGATGGCCAGTGTGATCTCAGTAGATCAGTGGTTCACACTCACATACCACCTATGACATGGGATGCCTTAGGTGGTCCGCGGATAGTAAAGGATAACTTAAGGTGGTGCACGAGTGGAAAAAGGTTGAGATCCATTGCAGTAGATGAAAGAGCCCGTTACTGTGTCTGCGACTACGAATTACCACCGACTTGGGAGAAGTTCACGCAAAAATATCAGACATCAATCCAATTTAGCACCATTAGTTTGGGTATCTTGAAGCAGTTTAAAATTAAATAAAAATCACCCTCCAGCAGCTAATTAAGTTTCAAGGTTTCCTTTCTTGCCATGTAATAAATTAAATATTTTAAATTTAGACATACCACACGGAAACAGGCCATTTCAGCCCATGAACCCGTGCTGGCCAATTATGGTAAGTTTCGAATGGTAGGAGGAAACTGGAGGCCCCAGGGAAAAACCGCGCAGACACAGGGAGAACGACCCAACTCCTTACAGACAACACGGGATTCAAATCCCGGTCTCTGGTGCTGCAAAGGCGTTGCGCTGACCGCTACGCTAACTGTGCCGCCCGCCCCAAGCTTCTGCCTGCCATCACTCTTACACCACGAGGGAAAGAGAAGCAAAAGGGAGTCAATGAGTGTCCATGGATTCACCTCCAGCACTCCCACATTGCAATGGTGCTCATCACAGAGCTGCACAAATGTAAGAGATAACCTGTTAGTTGGCTCGCAGAAGAACCTTTCTCTCTGTACTGAGCATGTGACAAACAACCTCAGGTGAGGAACAGAAAAGTTAGGAGCTGGAGTGGACCACTCAGCTCCAAACCCTGCTGTTCCCAAACAGTAAGATGAGAGTTGATCGACTTACCATCCCTGTCTCCCCATGGGTAACCTCCCACTTCCTGGTTGATCCAAAACTTACCCACCTCTGCCATGAAAATATTCTACTGTGCTTTGAGGAAGAGATTGCCAAAGACTTAATCCTCTGTGAACAAATTCTGTCCTACAGAATTTAAAATGTGGAGTTAGACCTCCAGATTCTTCACAGCCATCTGTCTACACTCATCACCAAGTTGCATGCATCAAGATTCCACTGTCATGTAATAGATCAGAACATGTAATATTACACAGAAGACAAAGAGTCGCCATTAGCGTTGCCCAACGCAGTACAAGGGAAAGAGAAGCAAAAGAGAGTCCCTTCGGAGCCACTGTGATCGTGGCTTCGTCTCCAGCGCCCCCCCCCCCCAACAACCACACAGAGGGGGCCACACAGGCTGCAGGCGATTACAAGATCTTTGTGGTATTTGAATGACTGGAGGGGATTCCCAACTTTTCTTTGGCTATGCCCCACCCCACCGCAGGACTCTGCTCAAAGTTTATGGGCCCCCTTCCCTGAGAAGGAGCCACAATTAGCAAGTTTCTTCTGTACTTTTCTCCTACTGACTACATCAAAGACCAAAAAATTAATTCAGTCCAAGCCCCCTTTAAATGTGGTGTGGTTCACTTTAGGGGGAGGGGGCATAAGGCTCAGGTTGAGAACAGCTGATCTAAATCTAATCTTTCTCACTTTTAGATAAACTTCATGCCACAGGAACAAGAAAGCAGTAGGCAATTTGATTGCGACATTTTGCAGAAGAGACAAGGATGACTGATGAGGGCATTGCAGCAGACAATGTTTACGTGGACTTCAGCAAAATGTTGGAGAAGGTTCCTCATCATAAGCTGATCCAGAAGATAAAGTCACATGGGATGCAAGGCAAGTTGGTAAACTGGAAAGCTCGTAATGGTAATGGTAGAGGGTGTTTTACTGTCTGGAGGTCTGGGACAAGTGGTGCTCTCTAGCCAGATGGCATTAACATCGACTTTTCTGATTTCTGCTAACCTGCTCTTTCTTCCTTCCACCCCCCTCCCCCATCAGCACTCCACCCCCTTCCCTCTCTAATCACCCAGCCATCCCTCCTCCCCTTGATCGTTGCGGTGCCCTCCCTCCCTTCTCCATCTATCACCTCCTGCTTTCTAGACTCCACCTCCCCCTTATTCTTGCATTCGGCCACCTGCTGACTTTTAAATACCTTGATGAAGGTCTCAAGCCTTAAATGTCAGTGGTGGAAATTCCGGAGGATAATGTGATGGATGAGGAGGCTGGTGGGGTGGTAGGTGAGGACCAGGGGAATCCTGTGTTTGTTACGCCCGAACTCACTTGATGAAAGACCATTTTCTTCCTTAAGGGGATCTGCCACGATCTCTTTGTGAAATAATTCAGATTTTAGAGTTCAGTCTGTTGCCTCCGAGTCTAGACAAGCCTGCATCTCAGAACTATTGGACTGGTGAAGGCCGGCAGAAGCAAAACAAGTGGTAATCAGGGATGATCCAAATTCACCTCCTGTCATCCCAAGACCTTGGATTGGTAACAATAGTCTCCTGAACCCCTCGTGAGCAAGAGGTTAGCATTAGTGTTGAAAGTCAAGGCAGTAACCAAGTGGTTAATACTCCTGACTACAACTCCAGAAGCTGCAAGGTTCATTCACAGATCAGAGCTTCAATCTCGTGCAGTCACAAGACTCGCACCCCCAGGTTCAGGAACAGCTGCTCCCCGTCCACCATCAGACCCCTCAATGACAAATTCAATGAGGGATCAGTTTAAGGACTCTTACTTTGCACTTTATTTGTTAGTGAAGATTTATTTTCTGTTTTGCACGGTTTGTTTGCATTTCTTTCTTTGTTTACACATCTCTCCAGAAGTGCATGGCTGGCATAATGCCTTTACAGCGTCTATACTGTCTGTAAGGAGTTTGTATGTTCTCCCCATATCTGCGAGGGTTTTCCCCAGGTGCTTTGGTTTCCTCCCACCGTTTGAAACGTATCGGGGTGCCAGTTAATTGAGTGTAATTGTCGGCACGGGCTCGTGGGCTGAAATGGCCTGTAGCGTGCTGTATGTCTAAAAAAAATTTTTAAATCAGTTGTACACATGTCTTTTCTTGAGTTCATGTTTTTTGCATGAACAACAAGGATCACCTCGAAAACAGAAATTCATACATACAGTTGCTCTTCAACTACAGCTTGGCCTTCAACGCCATTATTCCCTCAGTGCTGGTCAAGAAGCTCCAAACTCTGGGACTCTGTACCCCCCCCCCCCCCCCCTGCAACTGGATCTTTGACTTTCTCATCAAAAGACCACAGTCAGTACGAATTGGAAACAATGTCTCCTCCTCACTGATCATCAACAAGGATGCCTGCTTAGCCCACTGCTCTACTCATCATACACTGTGTGGCCAGGTCCAATTCCATCTACATGTTTGCTGATTGCACCACAGTTGTTGGCAGAATCACAAATGGCAACGAGGAAGTGTACAGGAGAGAGATAGATCAGCTCGGTGAATGGTGTAATGACAACAACCTTGCGCTCAACGTCAGCAAAACCAAGGAGGTGATTGTGGACTTAAGAAAGAAGTTAGGGGAACACGAACCAGTCCTCATCGAGGTCTCAATAGCAGAGAGGGTCCAGAACTTCAAATTCCAGGGGGGTCAACATTTCAGGGGATCTTTTCTGGAGCCTTCAGCAGCTATACTTTGTGAGGTGTCTGAGGAGATTTGGTATGTACCAAAGACTTGTAAACTTCTACAGGTGGACCATGGATAGCATTCTGGCTGGTTGCATCACTGCCTGGTATAGAGGCACCAATTCTCAGGACAAGAATAAACTCCAGAAAGTTCTTAATTCAACCTGTGACATCATAGGCACCAGACTTCACTCCATCGAGGACATCAACATGAGGCAGGGTCTTAAAAAAGCAGCCTTTATGCTTAAAGACTCCACCACCCAGGCCGTGCCCTCTTCACTCTGCTATTATTGGGGAGAGGGTACAGAAGCCTAAAGACGAGCACCCAGTGGCACAAGGATGGCTTCTTCCCCTCCTCCATCAGATTCCTGAATGATCAATGAACCAAAGACACGGCCTCACTCTTCATGCTCTATTATTATTTTTTTTTATTGTAATGTCTTAAGACGGTTATAATATGTATATTTTGCCCTGTGACGCTGCCGCAAAACACCGAATTTCATGACTCGTTCATGTCAATAAATCCCGATTCCAAGTAAAAATTCTGCTTGGCCAACAGGAAATAGAACCTGACAATAAATCTGAACTTTGATTTGGACTATACAAAGAGTCTAAAAGAGATACAGTATAGAAACAGGACTTTTAGCCTAGTCTGTGCTGGCCATCAACCACCCATCCGACATTAATCCCATCTCCGAAGGTAATGAATTACAGTCAGTGAACAATCAAGTTAAGGTTCTCAGAGTTAAAGTAGGTATCAGCGAGAGGCTCAATGACTGAGGGATTCGCTCAGGCTGGGCCCAACTTGCAGTCGGGGGACTTGCTCAGGCTGCTGGAGAGCCAGGGGACACAGAGGGCAAGAAGGGCCTCGGGCACTGAAGGCTTCCTGACCACGTCAGAGGTTTGGATCTGGATGGCCGATGGATCGAACAGGAGTCTGTGTGGGTGCAGAAGTGCTGGAGGTGAATCCACAGGCACTTGGTGTCTCTGAAGGGACACTTTTTCTTGTACTGTCAGAGGCGCAGGCGACACTAATTGTAATTCTCTGCCCGACAACAGGCACAAGGCAATTTTGCGTAATATTACATGTTCCGTGCTATTACATGACAATAGAGGAATTTTAAATCTTGAACCATTTTGTGCACTGCCCTCCAGTTAAGTGTTTGAGAATATTTATATCACAGTACAGCTTTGCACTGTACCATGGTTCTCTCAATACAAGTTCCAAGTAAAAACAAAGATCTTTATTACTTCAATTGGAAACATGCCACAGCTTAATGGGTTTCAACTAATTTCCAAATTCTTAATCTTGAGAGACTAATTTAAAGGAACGTTAAAAAATGAATGCACATTGCCTTAAAATTATAAAGGTCAGTATTTATATCCAACACCACAAACCAAAACTACACTTTTATCTTTAGTGTGGCAACAAAGCAAAAAAAGGAAGGTTTAAAAATAACGCGCAAAATTACTGACGGAACAAATTTGGTCCAATTTTCCATTCGTACCAATATAGTCTGGTATTAAGTATTTCCAACTAACTCTCAACAAAAATCACATGATGTGTTGTGGGAGGGAGAAAGGAGAGAGAGGGAAGTGTGGAAACAGTAAATGCCCTTTTTTTTTAAAAATAATCTCTTATTGCTTCTCTTTCTCGAATTGTAAGGGATGTTGGGCGACCCTAACGGCGACTCTGTCTGCGTTGTAGAAGGCAATTCAGGATTTATTGTCATGAACAAGTCAAGAAATTTGGTGTTTTGCAGCAGCGTTACAGGGCGAACATTCATATTATAACTATCTTATTACTATATAAAAAAAATAAAAATAATTGTGCACGAAAAGAGTCTGTGGTTCATGGATCATTCAGGAATCTGATGGCGGAGGGGAAGAAGCTGTCCTTGTGCCGCTGAATGCTCGTCTTCAGGCTCCTGGACCTTTTCCCAGATGGTAACAGAGTGAAGAGGACATGGCCTGGGTGGTGGGGGACCTTGAGGATAGAGGCTGCTTTTTTAAGAACCTGCCTCTTGTAGATGTCCTCGATTGAGTGAAGTCAGGTGGCAGGTCAAATTAACAACCCTCTGGAGTTTTTTTCTTCTCCTGAGAGTTTAGTCCCGAGAGTTGGCGCCTCCGTACCAGGCACTGATGCAACCATCCAAAATGCTCTCCATGGTCCACCTGTAGACATTTACGAGAGTTTTTGGTGATGTGCCAAATCTCCTCAAACACCTCACCAAGTATAGCCACTGGTGAGCCTTCTTCGTGATTGCATCAATGTGGAGGCTCCAGGAATTTGAAGTTCTTGACCTTCTCCACTACTGAGGCCTCCTCTGCCATTAGATTTCCTGAATGGGCCACGAATCAGACTCTCCCTCACTTTTCTCTTCTTCTGCACCAATTAAAAAAAAAAATATATATATATTGTATTTGGAAATATAATCTACAGCAACTTTTCCTCATGTAATGCAAAATAATGGTTTGCAAAACAACATATTTCATAATAATTCTGAGCGAGTTCAAGAGGGAATGTTGCATCAGGATACGATGCTGGCAAGACCACGTTCGGAGTATTGCATCCAGTTCTGGTCACCTCTTCGCAGGAAGCACGTAGAAGCTTTACAGAGGGTGCAGACGAGATTTGCCAGGATGTAGCTTGGATTGGAGAACACATCTTAGGAAGCAAATTTGACCGAATTTTGGCCTTTTCCCTTTGGAATGACAAAGGATGAGGGGTGACATAACAGAGGTGTACATGATTACGGTAAGTGAGGGGAGATGTCAAAAGTCTTATTTTTACAGAATAGTGTGTGCCTGGAATGCAAGGTTTCATGATGGAGGCTGATACAATAAAGACATTCAAAAGAATGATAGACTGAAAAATAGAGATTTATGGTGTTAAGTAGGGAAGGGTTAGATTGTTAATGGAGCAGGTTTACACAATGTTGGCACAACAATGTGGGTTGAAGGGCCTGTAATGTGTTGTAATTTTCTATGTTCTAACAACATATGGGCTGCACTGTTAGTGCAGCATCTTCACAGCACCAGCGATCAGGACCAGGGTTCAAATCCTGCGTTGTCTAAAAGGTGTTTGTATGTTCTCCCCGTGTCTGCATGGGTCTTCCCTGGAGCTCCAGTTTCCTCCCACGGTTCATAATGTACCGGGGGCGAAGGTTAATGGGGTGTAAATTGGGCGGCACAGGCTCGTGGGCCGAAAGAGCCCATTACCGTGCTGTACGTCGAAAATTTAAAAAATTTAAATAAATTTAAACCCCTCCTCTCAATCGGAACTGTGTTGAGCTCATCTGGAGGATGAGATGGTGGAAGGATCCTCAGTTCCGCTTCACCACAGATAATAAGCATCAGGCTCCAAATCTCATTCCTTCCAAACCATTCAATGGAAAACTCAACAGATGGCCTCCAGATGGGTGAAGAACAATGCTTTGGAAACAAGGCTGAGCAATGAAGTGTCAAGAAGCAAAATCCTCAGTTAAGCAATTTTTTTTTTGTTTAAACCCAGAGATTTTTTTTTCCAAAACATTGTCAGACAATTTAAGAGGTCACTCTGGGACATACATAATTGTGACTCAACTCTGGGTATTTTATGAAGTCCCCACAGAATAACACTGGGGATGACATGACTGGTATAGCGGTTAGTACAGTGCCTTTACGGCGTCAGACAACCAGGATAGGGGTTCAAATCCCGCACTCTGAGGAGTTTGTAAGTTTTCCCCAGGGGCTGCAGTTTCCTCCCACCACTCGAAACACACTGGGAGTTGTAGATTGGGTGGCACAGACTCGTGGGGCAAAATGGCCTGTTACCATGCTGTAGGTTTAAAAAAAAATACAGGCTGCTGGTGACCGACTTATGAGAGTCAGGTATCAGTGCCAGGATTCGAGAGGGTGCCAAAAACAAGGGCGTCAGGTACTGAAGGCTTCCAGAGCGTGTCAGAAGTTCTGATCTGGAGCCAATGGATCGAACAGGATCCTGTACGCCTGCAGGAGCAATGGAAGCAAATCCACGGACACTCAGTGTCACTGAAGGGACCCTCTCTTGCTTCCCTCTCTCTCTTACTGGGAGTGGCGCTGGGCGAGGCTCATAGTGACCCAGATTGCCATATGGCAGGCAAAGGGACATTATGTGCAACATGACATTTTCTGTATTATTACATGACAATAAAGGAATCTTGAATAAAGCAAATTGTACAGCGACTCTAAAGGAAAGTGTCCCAGAATTCAGGCCAATTCTGGGCACTAAATATAGATCCATTCAAAGACAGTGCTCTAGAACTTGTCATGTCCCACACCATTGAATACACTGGCTTCCATGCATCTGTAGAAAACGGTATATCCGGTCACAACTAATCTGGCCAACATATTATCCTCTGCCATTTTTGTAACCAACTCTGTGATCCCGTCACCAGACACATCTTCCTTTCTCTTCCCCTCGGTCTTCAGCAGGGAAATTGCTCCCTCCATTACTCTCCAACCCACTCTTCTTGTCCACCAATTGCCCCCAGAGACTGCAGGAGATGCTCCACTTAAGGCCGCACCTCTTCCCTCACCACTCTTCTGGACCCAAACACTCCTTCCAAGTAAAGCCACATTTCACTTATGAATCTGCAGAAGTCATTGACTGCATCTGGTGGCTCCCGTTGTGGTCTCCTCCACAAAGGAGAGATTGAACGCAGACTGGAAGATCATTTTGCTGAGCACCTTCACTCAGTCTGACGCAATACCGTGGATCTCCCAGTGACCACCCATTTCAATTCGCTGCCCAATTCCTATGCTAATAGGTCTGTCCATGGTCTCGTGCACAGCCAGACAGAGACCAACCATAAATTGGAGGAACAACACCTTATCTTCCATCTGGACACTCTCCAACCAGATGGCATTAACTGATCTCCAGTTTTGTTAGACAACCTCCCTCCATCTAGCCTACATCTCTTTTTCCCCAGATCGGCATTTACACAGCCAAATCCCCTTCTCCCAATCAATTCTCACCTATCCTTTCTCCTGCCCTCTCCATATCCAATTAACACCTTTTGCCTGCGGGTCTGTACTCCTCCCCCCTGCCCTTTCTTTCCTTCTCCCCAGCCTTTTAATTCAGCAACCTGCTTTTAACTCACACCTTGACAAAGGTCTCAGGCCCAAAACTTTGGTTCTACATCTTTACCTCCTATGGACGCTGCGAGCTCCTCGGGCACTTGGGTGTTTTCACTATGATCACAGCGTCTGCAGATGTTCAGGTTTCATGGACATTTCTCTTTCCCAATTCTGACACATGGACTCCAGCCGCAAATGACAACAGGGATATGGTTCTCTTCCCATCGCTGCTGCCTCGCCAGTGGAATGTTTCCAGCAATTTCTATTTTATTTTAAAGTTTCCTCCTTTTTCTCCCCCTTGCGTGCCCTTGGAGGGTAACAAATCGGTCTTGGCTATTACAACTGGTGAACAAACTAGAAGATCTGTATTCAAAGTTATAGACCCCCATTTTAAGCACAGCCAGAACTGAACATGGATGACACATTGCTACTGTACGGCTGCCTACTCAGCCAGGTCATAATGGAGATGAACTAGAATAGAGTCATGGAAAATGCATAAGAGTAATGGGCTATAGAGATTTGGCCAGTGACATGGGCATCGGTCTCCATTCCATCGAGGACGTCTACAAGAGGCAGTGTCTCAAGAAAACAGCCTCTATCCTCAAGGACCCACCACCCACGCCATGCCCTCTTCTCACTGCTACCATCAGGAATGAGGTCCAGGAGCCTGAAGATAAGCACTCAGTGGCACAAGGACAGTTTCTTCCCCTCCACCGTCAGATTCCTGAATGAACAATGAACCCCAGACACGGCCTCACTTTTGTGCTACCTATTTGTTTAAAAAATAAACCTTGTATTTACGCAATTGCAATTTTATTATGTTTGCACCTTGTTCTGCATGATTACTGTTGCTGCAAAACCAGAAATTTCGTGACACGTTCACGACGATAAACCCGATTTTGAACTGGCATATCCATTAAAAAATACATTCCCACAAACATCATGGAACATTGCAGCACAGAAACAGGCTCTTTAGCCCTTCTAGTCTGTGCTGAACTGACCTGCATCCAGTCCATATCCATCCACACCCCTTCCATCCATGTACCTTTCAAAACTTCTCTTCAACTTCAAAATTAAGCCTGTATTTTCCAATTCAGCTGGCAGCTTATTCCGCACTCCCACCCTCTCTGTGTCAGAAAGTTTACATTGGCTGGGAAGTTTCTGCAACATGCACACACCCAAGCTGATAAAATGTCAACGTTCCTGATGTTCAAAGAGGTTACGGCCAATCCGTGGCCCAGCCCCCCTTTATCTGCACCTCGTTGCCACAGATTCTCTTTTGGCTGCCAGCAATCTGCATCTGGCGCTCCCTGTTGCCGTCTCTTCTACATCAGAGAGACTGGGCAATCACTTCGCCGAGTACCTCAGCGCTGTCTGCTGCAATAGCATGGATCTCTCAGGGGCCACCCATTTCAGGTCCCCAACCCATTCCCTTCCCAACATGTCTGTCCATCGTAACATCCACTACCAGATGGAGATCGAGTGCAAAGTGGAGGAACAACCCTTCATATTCTGTCTGGGCCTGCTCCAACTGGATAGCATTAACAGCGTCTTCTCTGGTTTCTGTTAAACCCATCCACCTCTTCCGCCCCCCCCCCCAATCTTCTCCCCCATCTCCTACTCTCTAGTCTCTCTCTTTCCTCCGTCTCCTTTCAGAGAGCCAAAATTAATTCTCATTTGTTTCATCTCATCTTATCCAATGAACACCTTTTGTCTGTTGGTCTGGACACCTCCCCCTCACATTCTTCCCCCAGTTTTTTGTTCATATGTTGAAGGTGGCCTCAGGCCCGAATCGTCGGTTATATATCTTTACTTCCTATGGACGCAGCGAGACCTGCTGAGTTCCTCAAGCATTTGTGTTTTTAAACTACAAACACAGCATCTGCAAACTTTCGTATTTCACAACAATCTATCAGACTCTTCTCCCCTTACCCCCTCCACTTCCACCAGGCAGAAGATACACGAGCTTAAAAAGATCAACTGCAGATTCAAGAACAGTTCCTTATCTGGACTTGGACACTTAAATGGACCTCTCATTGATTACAAAAAGTATAAATTTATCATGTACAATGTTCAGATGCACCAAAACTCTTGATGTAGCCACACATCAGCTTCAATAGTAGAGATTAAATTATCACAATATGTCAGGATAATAAATGCAAAAGGATAGATAATTACTTTCCTCTCTGTCAGAGTAGTATCTACACCCTGCACTTTTGCAATTATTGCTGCACTGAAGTATGTGCTGTCTTGCTTGGATAGCACACGAAACTAAGATTTTCACCATCTCACAAAACACACAACTCAATGTATTATCATAAAATTCAGTGCTTTATGGCAGTATCACAGGGCAAACATTCATATTATAACCATCTTGCAACATTGCTACAAAAAAAAACAGTGCATGAAAAGCAAGGTAATAAACATGGGAATAAACGAAAGAGCTAAAGTTGACACCTGCTGTGGAATTGATTTCTGTCCGAAGAATCCATTTTCTTTTGAAAATTCTACTTATTGCTCAAGGAAAATCATATAGTAGAATAAGAAATAGATACATAATGTTCATCCCCCCCCCCCCATTGCAAACCCCTCTAAACTACCCCAAAAGAAAAAAATGAATAGAAAATAGAAGATCGAGAAGGAGATCATCTCACATACCAATTATCAACCATTGCCATGGTTTAGTGCAACCCCAACACCCGTTACAAATCCAAACCCATATATTTCATATACGGGCTCCAAACCTTAACAAAAAAAGGATAATTATTACGTAAATTATACGTGATCTTTTCCAATGGAATGCAAGACCTCATTTCCGAATGCCACCGATGAATACTTAAATCAGTCTCATTTTTCCAAGTAATTGCCAAACATCATCTTGCCACAGCTAACGGGAGTCTCAAAAAAGCAATTTAAAACTTATCCAATTTTAATTCCAAACTCAATTTTTTTTAATATAACCCAATAAAAATACCATGGGGTCAAGCAAAATTTTAAAATTTAAATAAACCTTCTAAAAATTCCAATAAGGTTTCACCGTCTCACACAGCCAAATAGAATGTAAATAAAAACAACTTGCTTGTGACATCTAAAACATAAATCAGAAATTAACTTATATTTCCTTAACTTCTCTGGAGTTAAATATAACTGATGTATAAAATTATGAACTAATCTATATCTTTCATTCTCTAATTTAGTCATCCAATCATCCTGAGAAATGGATATAGACAAATCTTTTTCCCATTCAAGCCTAAATTTATAAATATCAGTCTTAAGCATCTATGTTGTAATAAAGCAAACATCTGAGATTTAAATCCCTTCTTACCCCCTTCAGTACATCAACTTTCAAACCTAGACCATCTAGGCAATCGTAACGTACGTCCAAAATTATCTAAAAGTAAAAGGATTCATTTTCAAAAGTGCTACCACCCCCTGTGCCAAACGAGTGGAGATGCATTCCCCAATCTCACCCCAAATGGCTTGGCTTTCGCTGTTTTCCCACCAACTTTAGTCCAACCAGCCACAACTGCTTCTTTGTGTGTCCTTCCAGCAGGCAGGTGTGAAGGAGAGGCCTGATAGAAGATCTACAAAATTAAGAGTCTTTGATAGAAATAGATACTAGCAAACCTTTCTTGACAATAGAATTTTTAAAAAAATTTAGACATTCAGGGCAATAAAAGGCCGTTTTGGCCCATGAGTCCATGCCGCCCAATTGACCTACAATCCCCGGTATATTTTTAAGAGTGGGAGGTAACCGGAGCACCCAGAGGAAATCCACTCTGACACAGGGAGAGCATACAAACTCCTTACAGACAGCGCTGGATTCAAACCCTGGTCTTGATTGCTGGCACGCTAAACACGTTGGACTAACCACTACACCAACCGCGCTCAGACAAATTGTCTAGGAGCAGGTGGGAATGGTTCAAGTAAAAGGATGAGGGAGAATCCAATAGGAGCTTAAGACTTGAAGAGCTTGAAGGGGCCCTGAGAAGGCCTTGGCATGTAGGATTAAGGAGAACCCCAAGACGTTCTATACTTTGGTGAAGAACAAAAGGATGATGAGAATGAAGCTAGGGACATTAAAGGAGGCAACATGAGTCTAGAGGCAGAGGAGGTCCTAAAGGACTATTTTGCTTTAGTATTCTTCAGACCTTAATTAGAGTGAGGTCAGAATAAATCACGCCTGTGTGCTGGACAATGTGGAGATTAATGAAGAGGAAGTGTTGGACCTTCTTAAAAACAGCAAGGTTGATAAATCCCTGGGACCGGACACTATATACCTCAGGTTGCTGTGGGAAGGGAGAGAAGAGATAGCTGGGGCAGTAGGTGTCATCTTTGAGTCCTCTTTGGCTGCAGGGGAGGAGCTGGAGGATTGGAGAATGGCAAATGTAGTCCTCTTGTTTAAAAAGGTGCTATGGAGAATTCTGGGAATTATAGATCAGTGAGTCTGTGCCAACTATTGGAAAGGATTCTTAAGGATAGTTTAAAAAAAAAATGCTGGAGAAGCACAGGTCAAACAGTACCTTTTATCTAGTAAAGATACAGAACTGACGTTTCGGTCTTGAGCTCTTCAAAGTATGAGAAAATGCCAGTGGGCGTCCAAAGAAAAGATACATACATACATACATAAAGGACACTGTTTGGCCTGCTCAGCTTCTCCAGTATTTTGTGATTTTACTTCAATCACGGTGACTACAGATTTTTGTCATTTCGTTCTGAAGGATAGAATCTATGAGTATTTCGAAAAGTATGGTCTACTCAAGGATAGTCAACCTGGTTTCGTGAAGGAAACGTCATGCCTCACGAGCCTAAATGAATTTTTTGAGGAGATAACAAAAGAAATTGAGAGCAAGGCTGCAGATATGGCCTACTTAGATTTTAGCAAGGCTTCTAACAAGGTCCCCCCAGAAAGTCATGAGGCTCAGGATCAGTGGAACCTTGGCTGTGTGGATAAAATAAATTAGTTTGTAGGAAGAAAGCAGAGAGTAGTAGTGGAAGGGAAGTATTCTGCCTGGAGGTCAATGACTAGTGGAAGGGCCGCAGGGATTTTTTCTGGGATCCCTGTTCTTTGTGATCTTTATAAATGACCTGGATAAAGAGGTGGACGGATGGGTCAGTAGGTTTGCAGATGATACGAAGGTTGGAGGAGTTGTGGATGAAGCTGAAGGTTCTTGAAGGTTACAAGAGGATATAGACAGGATGCAGAGTTGGGCAGAAAAGTGGTAGATGGCGTTCAATCTGGATGAGTGTGAGATGATGCATTTTGGAAGGACAAACCAGAAGGCTGAGTACAGGGTTAATGGTCGGTTACTTAACAGTGTGGATGAACAGAGGGACCCTGGGGCTCAAGTCCATACATCTCTAAAGGTCACCGCACAGGTTGATAGGATAGTTAAGGAGGCCTATTGGTTGCTGGGATTCATTAATGGGGGATTGAGTTCAGGAGTAGAGAGGTCATGTTGCAAATCTCTGGTAAGACCACACTTAGTTCAGTTCTTTGGAGTAAGGATGTGGAAGCTGTGGAGAGGGTGCAGAGGATAGTTACCAGGATGTTGCCTGGATGGGAAAATATATCTTCTGAGGCAAGGTTAGCAGAGCTGGGACTTTTCTCTTTGGAGCAAAGAAGAATGAGAGGAGACTTGATCGAGGTCTACAGATTATGAGAGGCATATTCAGGGTGGACGGCCAGCACCTATTTCTCTGAGCAGGAAAAGCAAATACTAGAGGATGTGTATAAAGTGAATGGAGGAAAGTTTAGGTGAGACAGCAGGGATACATTTTTTGTTTAATATACACAGAATTGTGGGGGCCTGAAATACCTTGCCAGGGATAGTCGTGGAGGCTGAAATATTATGGGAATTTAATAGACTCTTAGATAGGCACATGGATGGAGGTTTACAGGGTAGGGAGGATTTAGTATTTTTTTAAAGGAATATATGTGCCAGCACAACATTGAGGGCTGAAGGGCCACTACTGTGCTGTAGTGTTCTATGTAACTGATCAGTAACCCTGCACTCAGCCTTCTGATTTGTCCTTCCAAAATGCGTCCGCTCACACTTATCCGGATTGAACTCCATCTGCCAGTTGCCATTTAACACTCCCATTACCACAGTTTACAATGCCATCTGCTTGTGCCTCAACAAGCTTTCCATTTTTAATCAATGACCTACAAATTCTGCAAACATGTGTGGCCCCAACACAGGTTCCTGTAGTCCAGTTCTTCCAAAAGAAGCAGCAAGACTAGAACATCTTAGATGGTTTCCAGGCCACATCAATAACAATCTTTTCAAATATGTTAAGTTTCAATTCAAAGCAAACAGTCCCAGGAAAGGCATTATGTCATAGAGGCCCAGGTGAGAACGGGACAGGTCAACTGGGCTGCATTATCCACCCATACTTCCAAGCTTCATAATGGCATCGGCCCAGCACTGCACTGGATACTGGTCAGGACGATTTGCTGCTGCACTAACATCTACTGCGATGAAATGCTTTGAGAGGCTGGTCATGGCCTGAATTAACATGTACCTAAGCAAAGGAGCGATGTCACTACAGTTCACCCATCATTACAATCACTCCACAGCAGAGAGAGAGACAAAAAAAATCACTGGCTCTCCTCTCAGCTCTGAATCACCAAGAAAACAGCAATTCGCAGATATATAGCTGCCCTTCATCGACTACAGCTCAGCCTTCGACACCATTATTCCCTCGGTGCTGGTCAACAAGCTCCAAACCCTGGGCCTCTGCACCCTGCACTGCAACTGGATCCTCGAGGTCCTCAATGA
Organism: Narcine bancroftii; assembly: GCF_036971445.1. NCBI lineage: Eukaryota > Metazoa > Chordata > Chondrichthyes > Torpediniformes > Narcinidae > Narcine > Narcine bancroftii. The sequence goes on from NC_091473.1 coordinate 253,499,598, forward strand.
AAGAGCACGGTCAGTGGAAATTGTGAACAACATCTCACTTCATCCTGCACTATTTTTATTTATTTTGTCAGGTGGTTTATAGAAACGTTCACACCGTGGATACTGCCGCAAAACAACACATTTCCTGACGTGTTCACGACGATAAATTCTGATTCGAGTTCATCTCTGCCCTCCTTATGATTTTCTGGAAACA